>NC_047529.1:24989923-25293256 GCF_012275295.1 Melopsittacus undulatus | reverse complement strand
GTCTTTACATTGCAATATCTTTCAAGTCAATAAAGCTACCCTGGAGATGCACTCTAAACCATTGTGACTAAAGTTAAAGGCTTGGAATTTAAGATATGCTTTTGGTTTTGTTCATTAGCTCTGTTTCAGTTCCTTCAGTTAAAGGCATAAAACTTCTTGGAGGAGTGACATGGATGTCATTAACCTGAGATGCAAATCTCCAGTGAAACTTGAAGCTCCTTAGCCTAAATATTAGATACAAATATACAAAGTTGCCATTTGTTTCCAGACTATTTGTGCCCAAATTGTGCAAGTAGATGTTTAATGTATCTCATAATTATTGAGATTTCAGAAACTGTTGAATCTTGCATCTGGATGACATTTTAGCTTTTGATTAAAAACTTGAAAGGAATGGACACAGTTTGTCTTAAAGTTGTCTCAGATTCACCTCAGATACAATTCCCTTAGTTATTTGGTGTGGTTTTATTTTGAGAGGATTCTTATATGGAATGATGTCACCTTAACCTTAGACACAGAAAGAAGAATAAATGAACTTTCAGAGTAAGACATCTTCCTCTGTCTGTATAAACTTTGTATTTCATATTAGAAGCACCTCTCCCCACTGCCTTTTTTGGAAGGTCAAAATGAGTCATATCAGCCATGACAAAGGGGCACATCAGCGAAGATGTTTTACAAATACACATAAACAGGCACTACTCCTTGCAAAGCTAGGATTTATCTGTCCATATTTTGATATAAACAATCTGAATTTGTGCCTGTGACTAGATTAGTTGAAAGACAAAGGTACTTTTAGGATGCAGTTTATTTTAGTCTAACCTGGATGTCTAAAACTGCCCAAATGAACAGCATCCTAAGTCTCTACATTTTTCTGTTGTCTATGAAGGAAGTCTAGACAGCTTGTTTGGATATAAACACCTATACTGCAGATTTTTGAAGTGAAAGGAAACCAGGGAGTTTACCATCCAAAAACAAGAATGTGGATATCCTACGGGAAAAGTCTGACCATGCAAGTATTAAAGAACATGCGTAGAATCACAGATAACCCCAGAGTAGCCATGCCAAGGATGGAGGACGTATTTCTTGAATTCCAGCTCAATAATTTAACCACAGATCATCTTTTCTCTGAAATGTAATGAGTAGTTTATAAAAATTTTAACATTTTGAAACAATGCTTCCAGCTAGTACTAAAAGACTTTGGCCAATCTCCCAGCCATACCTTCCATTCCCCCTTATCCACAATATCCCTACGTAAGCATTCAGAGAAATATTTAGCTTTTTATTCATTTAAAGAAGCTAATAAAGGTTCCACTCAGAGAAAACAGCATGGTATAGGATACAAAAGCTACACTTTCTTGGAAAAATTGCAGTTTTATAAGAGAAAAGAAAAGAATGCAGAGAGGGAGAGAATTACATCCCTTCTTCTTCACATTTTTTAAACTAAAGCCATAATCCCAGGAAAAATATCTGAACAGATGTTTTTCCTTGAAAACATTCCAGAAAATGAAAGCACACATGGCATGCTGATCTGCTACTTCCTTCAACACATTCTCATTCAGGGATAACAAATGTACCATGTGATAGTAGCTACATGCATTTTATCACTGACTGAAGAAGTTGATATATCTACCCATACTCTGGGCATTGGACTGGCTGCAGTGGCAGCTTGTGCTTCTAGCATCTGATCTCATTTTTCTTTGCTAACACTGCTCTGAGTACTGTATTTTAGAGCATGCATGCTGAGGTAAGGTATGTAGCAAGCAGCTATTTAGATCAGGTGTCTTGTATGTCCAGATTCTGTGATCCACTAAGGTCACCAAGCACTCCTGAGCTGAAGCAGCACCTTCAGACCAGTGAGACTGTCAATGGAGAAGTCCCTCTATTCAGGGTGGTCATCTGTCATGGGGAACACCATTCTCCCCTGAGCAGTTAGTGCTCCCTCAGGCTCCCTCCTCAACTTGTAGACCAAGAGCAAGGAGAGTGTTCAGTATAGGTTAGGGCCATTGGCACATATTTGGACAGCTTCAGGCTTTCCTTTGAGCTTGATTTCCTTTAAATTAAGAACTGTAACTTTCTATAACCTCTCTGTCATATTTTCTATCTTCATGTTTTTCAAACATGCAGATAGAAACTGCATCTCAATGAGTTTTTCATTCATTATGCACTGGTGCTGGTTGATGTTATGCCTTTTTGTAAATAAAATACCAGAAAGTAGAGAACAAATATCAAGCAGAAAAAAAACAACAAAAGTTATTAATAACAATTGAAAAGTACTCATCTGAGTCAAAAATCATTAGCAAAATAACTTATTTACTTGAGAAACTGGTGTGATAAGGAGGATATAATAGAAATATTCATAGAATCTACTGGAGAAATGTGGAATACTGAAAAAGAATTGACAGCAAATATTACAGGACAAGAAAGACATTGTTAACTAAGGAACATGACTGAATAGAGGTATTCTTAGGTATCTGTTGCTCACTAAAGCAGGAATTAGTAGATCAACATATTCACAATCTTACACTGACTTCAAGATAGACTAATGAAATATGAATATAACCATGTACACTGAGGAGACAGTAAAGCCTACCTATGCCATCATCATTCCTGGAGAGAGCTGTAGCACAAGTTCTGTGCCTTTAAAACTAATGATGAACTTGAATAATGTATAAAGTCATTAAATACTATTTTGAATTGTAGTATGAATGACTTTTTTTCCAAGTATAGCAAGGAAGACAAATGGTGTTAATAATGTTAGGACCCAAGGGTTTCAGTCCTTTCCTTTATAGAAAAAAAAAACCAAAACAAATAAACACAAAGACAACAGTAAGATTTTTTTAGCCTTAGCTTTGAAAGCTCATGATCTTTAAAGATATTCACAGAAAATTATTAGAGATTAGCCAATCCTGGACTAATTCATTTAAATGAAATGGAAGGATACTCATGGGTATAGTTATAAGTAGGGTTGTCAATTTCAAAAGGATAAATTAAGTTATCTAGTTAATAAAGTCAGTTGCACTGATGAGCAT
This sequence comes from Melopsittacus undulatus, assembly GCF_012275295.1. Taxonomy (NCBI): domain Eukaryota; kingdom Metazoa; phylum Chordata; class Aves; order Psittaciformes; family Psittaculidae; genus Melopsittacus; species Melopsittacus undulatus. Next base: position 25,290,230 of record NC_047529.1, on the reverse strand, counting down.
ATAGGTTTCCCTGTAGTGTAAGTTTGGGAATTCTCTCTGCTAAAGGTACAAAATCTACAGAGAGCTCCTATCCCAGGTTTAGGAGACTAACTTCTAAGCTTTTGAACCTGGGCTTTACCAAATCACAGAAGTTATTTAAGAATAAGCAGAGATTCTATAAGAAATGCAAAAATAAAACAAAATAAAGACAGCTTTGTAAAGAAAAAAATATTCTGAAACCAAGATATGAAAGAGCATAATGACAACTGTCAGGAATCAAACCTAGTTCTAACTGCTGTTAAAACAGGTGAAACTAAATAAGAGGAGGGAATTTTAAAAAAATTAAAACTTATGCAGTGACTGTTGATTAAAAAGTAGAGACACTTCAAGATGTAGCTGAAAACCAGATGAGATGTTACTTCTTTATTTTTAAGATTTGCAGTTCTGCCAAATATGGAATTGGAATCAGAATCAGAGGTCTAATATTTTCATGTGAATGGATGAACAGAAATTGGCATGGAAATAAAATTTTTAATACTGATTTTTAAGTAGAAATTAAGGAGCTTAATACAGCAATGTGTGAAAAACTTCCAGAATTCTGAGGCTGCTGAGCTGGTAGCAAGTATTTTTAACAATTTTCTTTAAGTATTTGAGAGAAGTATTGGATAACTGGAGAGGAACAAGTTGGTCTTAAATAGTTAAGTAGAAGTTCTGTACCCAGTACAAGATCAAGGCTGAACATGGTTTGGGTAGGTTTGTAGTTAAAGGTAAATGGGAAAATCCTCTCAAGGGCAACATGGATTTGCTAAGGTTTGCTTATGCCATAGTGTTCTGATAGTTTTCTGTGAATAAATAGTGGATTAAAAACTTGTACTTTTCTTCTCCTGTAAGCAATTTTTTTCAGTACCATGTAGGATAAAATGAAGTAGATGACAATAAGGACGTGACTTGTCAAAAGAAAAACATGGTAATGGTTGGTGCTGAAAGAAGAAGAATCAAAGATTTCAGTGTCCAAGAAGTTGGGGAGTTAATGATTAATACCAGGGAGGATGAATAGCAGACTGGTGTCAAGGACCAGAGTAACGGACTAAATTCAATAGTCCAAGCTACAACTTATCTTAGGGACTAATAAAAAGCATCTCTGTTATGAGCCAGATATTCATCTGCTAGAAATTACTGAGGAGAAAGACTGAGACATACATCTATTAACAAAAGGATCATATCACGAACAAGTTGTTCCTGTGAAAGAGGTAAATGAGATCCTAAGTTTAATCAGGTAAGATAGATAAGTGCTTGTGCTGTCATACAAAATGATACAGTAAATTCTTACTCATTTGGTGATGTTTGCTGTGTTATTCTGTTAGAAAGAAGACTGAAAGCTGCAAGAAAATAACAAAGATTTCCATTAATATATCAAGTAATATAATATTAGGTTGGGAAGAACAGTGTAATAAGAGAACAAGTAGATATAAATAAAAAGTAATTCACCCAGAAGTGAGATTCTAGAGTAGTTTTCCAATGGCAGTAATGGGAACAAAAGGCTGAATTATGTATCATACATGCATATTCATAATTCATACATATAATTAGTTTAGGAAAAAGGTTATTCCTAAAATGCTTGTCTACAGCACTATGAAAATAAGCTCATTGGTCCCAGAAGTCCTTTTGTATCTATCACTGTTTCTGATTTTGTAATTAACTTTTTTAATCTTAAAATGTTCACATCTTCACAGAAACATATCTGTCCCATTGGGAAGATTTCTTTGAAGCCAGTGATATCACTCAGAAATTCACAGGCAGAAAGTCAGACCTGAAGTGAATGCTTATAATTCCAAGAGGAATGCAAAATTCTAGGGAATTTACAGTAATAACATATTTAAAAGATATGACATAATTTGGAAAACATCATTTATCTTTTCTGATCAGTCAAAAATGATAATTTTTTAATAAACAATGTGTCTTAGTATTACTGAAATGCAATCTAAACCTATAAATGGATTAATGTCTTTAGCCAAATGAATTAAGCATCTTAAGCACATGGGAAAATAACCATGGGTCCATGATTTCTAAAGAAGTACTTGAAGAAGACCATGTCTTTTATCTGTGTTACTGAAGCAGGACTGTCGTCAGCTGAGTAATCTCGGGCTACCCATGAGCTGATCTGCCCACATGCAAGGTTGAATCTGCTGCTACCCATGCACCTTGTCACCTAACGATTCGACCCTCACCTGCCCATACTGACAAGTGAGAGCAAGCCCTTCCAGCCTGCACAGTGGATTTTTTTTAGGTGAGGTGCAGCTTGCTCAGAAGCTAGCTAAAGAAAATTATATAGGTAGGAAATACAATAAGTGAAAGGATTTCCAGTGAAAATATTAACCATATATTCTTCTTTCCTATGTAACTTAAAGTATGACTATGACTTGTTCCATTTCTTGCTCTTTCATAATATATATATATATTGTTTTTTTTTCCAAAATGAGACAGCTACCAGGAAATCCTAGACATTCTCCTTTTCCTTTGCATGAAGCGAGATCTGGAAAATCTAGCAAGAGCTAGCTCTTCTTCCTATTTCTCTAAATTAACATTTAGGCTTGTTAATTTAGACTTATACTTCCTCATGTTTCTGTTCATAGGCAGCCTCTTTAGGGAGGGTTTTCCCTTTCTTAATATGCTGATTCAGACAAGATGATCAAAGAATTATTCCACCTCCAAGTGACCAGTAAGGAATCAGCTGCTGCAAGTGACAGATGTGGAGAGCATCAAAGAGGCTTAGATATGGAGGAGCAAGATATCGTATGTCAGTAGCTTCTAAAATGGTAATTACTGGCTTAATAAGAAAAGAAATCGGTGAAAGTCATCTGGAAAATAGCCAGAAAAATGTGGACCTGTATGTTTTAGGAAGCAGTGGAGGACAGAAGGACAGAAGCACATCAGTTCTCTTTCACGTGATTGGCTTCCAGCTAACAAAACAGTCACAACTGTTTATAATTCCTCCTAGCATGAATTTGAGCGATTACATATATGAAATTATGGCCCCTATCTCTGTTCCATTCCAATAAGATGAACAGTGTGTTCCAGTTATATCTGGTCAGAATAGTGGTTCAGATTGCAGGCCCGTAAGATAACAATAAACAATTATTTTTCATATTTGCATTCTATTATAAAGCCAAGGAAATCCTGTGACAAAACAGGGAGCTAATGACAGTTGGTAATTACTTGTGACCTTTCAGAACATCTAGTTTAGTAAAACCGCAGTTTCTAAATCCAGAAGATAAAGAGTTAAGATTCTTCACCCTCTTGAAGTGGTATATAATGCCTCAGTACAGCCATAATACCTATAATTCACTCTTTGATCTGCTGTAAGATGTGTACAGCTTCCCTCAAGTCAAAAGCTTCGCTTACTTCACAGAAGTTCTGTGTGTTCAAGAAGTTCAAGTAAAGCTTCCATTAGGTACACAATTAACTTCACAAACTAGCCTTTAAACTCATAAGCATAAGCATTTCCAACTTAACCTGCTGACAGCTGCCACAGTAAGAAATGCCCAGCAATCTGTCAAAGACCCAACACAGTGGCTCAGTGATGTGCTTTGAAACTTTTGAGTTACTTGAGTCTCTCCTTTAACCACATGGTACATGCATATCAGCCAAACTATGGAGATCACCTTCCTCTACCTTCCCCCCTTCCATGGCTCATCTCAGTTACCTTTTATCTAATTCACAAATAACCTTTCCATGCACAATACAATGCAACAGATATAGCCAGTGCCACCTTATGACTTCCACCAGCTCTTGACAGGTGAAAGAAGGCAAAGAATTAACAGAAGTCATCTGGCTGCTGTGAAAAAGACTAAAAGCTTTCCAATAAGTGATATCCAAGCAGCTCTTGGCATGTTTTCATTAACTGATTCTCAAAGTCGTTCATATCTCAGTTTCTTAGAAATGTTTTACTGAACAAGTCATTCTGGAAGAGCAACCTCTACTATAAATGGTTTTGTAACTGAGTTAGAGTAAGGAAAAAAACTATAATTTATTTTTTAGTTTGTCTTATAGCTTACTGAGAATTGCTAGTTGCAGTGCAATTCATAGCCCTTTAAAGTAAAATGAATTAGTACTTTAAGTGGCCACATGGAAACACGCAGAGACAAGAGTAACAGTTCTTCCTGTCTTTTCCACTTCCTTCATGTTTTGTTATTTTCTATTTCTGACAAAGGACAAAATGTCTCTAGTAAATATGTAAGATTTTTGGTGAAATAAAAAGAAGACTAACCTATGGTGTCATTATTATTCTGTAGAATAACTACATTCATATAAATGTTAAACAATTCAGTAATGTGCCAGGCAGTGTTTATAAATGTTCATAAAAATAATAATCCAGATGAGAGCTGTTACAATGCAACATGATTATGCTCTTTTTTCATACTTTATAATTAAATAGACCCTTCTTCTTTCAGTTTAATAACCAGGAATAGTACCTCATTAGCAGTACTTTCAATTTAACCCTTGTACATTGGAAAACATTGTCCTATAATTAGCTCAGGATATTTAAACCCTCCCAGCAAAACAGTAAATGCATATGGGTGTCTAGATATAAAATAAATTACAGTAATGCACAATGTGAGCCTTTTATTGCAGTGTTGGGGGTTGTTTCAATTGGGTTTCTCTTTCTCTCCTCCCCCCCCCCTTTTTTGTTTTTCCCCAATCAGCTAGACTTATTATGAAAGAAATAAATAACTTCTACAACTTCACTGCCTATAGCAGCTATTATTTCATGCACTCTTTCTTGAGCCAGATTATCGAGCTCCTTTCCAAGGAGTCTCGAAGGCAGCCAGCTGAACTTCAGGAATAAAGCTTGCCCTTATTTGTCTATACAGTACTACTGTGTAGCACAGAAAAGTTATTTGTGAAAATATACCAACGGCAGAATTGATGGCATTCATTGGAAAAAGTTTAATTCTTCTCTCATTGTGAATCCCTCAACTCTTGTTAGTCAAATGCTCACCTAAAGAACAGCAATACAATATCTTAGTTTACCTAAGTTAATGCTCAAGAGTTACATGTTGCCCATATTAGTAGCCCATGTGAACCAGACAGGGCTTCAAAATAGAAGTGAGACTAAAAGTTGCGGATAGGTCATTCTTGATGAAGAAGGAAGCTGGGCTTTCAACTCTGTGCAGGTTTTGTCCTCCAGCTCTGGGCTTATAGAAGCAGCTCTCAGCATGCAGTCTTCTGCCCCGTGATGCAGAGTGGCCCAGAAGAGGAGGAGAAGTTGCAAACTCAGCTCCTCTCACCCCAGCATTTAACCATCAACTGCTGGGTAAGGGAGCAGGAGGCACAACTCTTAGTGTTTCAGGCTGAAGAGGTAAATGTTTTAACCATTACATTAGTTTGGAAAGAGTAGGATGAACTGATTGTCTATTTTGAAAGAAAGAGAGCAAGTCATTACTATGGAAATGTATGAAGCTGGTGCGTGGAATCTGGAAACAGCTTTTGGCTCTGAATCCTGTTAAGTACCTACCACAGAGCTGCCAGTGGGTGAGGTGGGGAGAGCAGATGAATAAACACAGCTTTTTCCTCTCCGGCATTTTCTGTTTGCTAGCTGAGATTCCATTCTGTGTGCTAGGCATGGTGAATCCTATTTTTAGGTATCCAGGTGTCCCTCCTCAGTATCTAGTGAACTTAGATCCTTTCTGCAGTAATATCAACACTATTAGAGTAGAGGTTTCCCAAGTTTTCAGCAACACAGTGCTCTTGTTGCAATGACTAAGTTCAGAACCAAGTCATTCATTATTTAATGGGCAAAAAGCTGACATTTTGTACATTTATAAAAGGTGATGCAGTACATATTAATACTGTGAATTTAGTCATACTGCAGTTAGCTTCACTTCACATTTCAGTGCCAATTATTTTCAATAACAATGTTTTGTCTTTCTACTGGTCTCCTTTGCACCAACATGCAGTACCTGGTTTGGCTGCTGAACAGAGTTTGATCTGACTTTTGCTTCTGGAACCAAAGCATACATTTTCTTCCAAAGAGACTTTCAAATGTGTTATTATACCACAAGACAATCAAGGTCAACAAAAAGGTCTTTCTGGATGATAAGTGAGCTCTAATATCATCATGTCACAGTAAGAGACAAGAGTGTACATGTGCTTAGATGGAAGTTGTGGTGCCAAGACATAGTGCCTATTTTAGCCATATTGTAGTCAACCCAAAGTAAGATTAATCCCTGACCAAGATTTCACAACTCCTGGCTTACTGAGATCTTTGCTTTTCAAAAATCCCAGTGCCATGAAAGGAAAAATTTATAAATTGAGGCTCTGTTTCATATAAGCTTGAACAAATTGTTGTTACCTTGTTATCAGTAAAATCATGTGGTCCTTTCTCAACATTGATGTATCAAGAGGAAATGCCAAATAAGGACTTCAGAAGCTGTATTTAAAGTGAAGCTGTCTGAAGTGAATATATTTCTAAAGCCATGTTATGCATCTATTACACTATTTATTCTACTCCTTTTACTTTCCTCTGTGTACTACAGATGATTTATGAAACTTCCAAACTACAAATCAACTCCAGCTGTACAAAACAACAAATAATTTTGTAAAACAGCCTTATTTCATGTTAACCTCAACACTGAATGGCAGCAGTACCAATTAGCTCTTGCTATGCTATCCACTGTAGAAGGCCTAAAAATTTGAACAGCCTTTCATCTGTTAGTATTCAGGAGACTGATAAAAATTTACTCTGCTTTTAAACAAGCTGTACGTGACTGAAATTTACCTTATCCTGGGGTGTGCTATAAATAATGTCAATCTGAAGAGGCTGTGAATTCTTTCACACTTTTCCTCAGAACTATTCATAACTATGGTTATCAATGACTGTATCACAAAATTTTTTGTCAGCTTAGTAGCTCATTGTAAATACTGCCACTAATACTACTGTGAAGAAACAAACCAAGAAAAAACACTTTAGAGTGCACTCTTTGAGAACTTTAATACATTTTTTTTAAGAAATGGAAGTGTTCGAAGCTGGCTGACCAACAGTGCATTCCAGCCACGAATAACTGAATAAGACTCTGACATTCTTCTGTCTTTTTTTAAGCAGGGCCATGATTAAGAGCAATAGCTAGGGCATTCATATTGTGCCACTTGAATTACAATTCTTGAACCAGCGCAAGATGAGCTAAAGCAAAAGCATTTGCTAAGAATGTTCGTTAATCAAAAACAAAAGCTGGAGGCTTGTGGCCTCCTTGCTATCTGGTGGTGTTACTCCCATAACCCACTAGGCAGCTGGCAGAACACTCATCTTTAATTTCAGGAGACATGTTACTTATAAGGTCACTACCAGGAGTGAAGCCTGAGACTACATTTGGTACAACATAGGAAAACATCCCTGTTCAGACACGGACAGGAACAAAGGAATACTATCTTTCGCTTGATTTCTTGGGCAGTGGTACATGGTCATTCTTAGCTGATTAGCTAATTAGTCTGGCTAATTTTCCTGTGGTGTTTGGTAGCAGAAGAGATGTGTACATTTAGCCACCATCAGAGAGCATGAAGATTACCACCAGGAGTAAAAGACAACTTAATAATACATATGTGGACAGACACATAAGCTTAAAACCAGCCATCATACAGGGTGGTTAAATAGTAAACATTTACTCTAAGCTATCATGAGAACAAATCATGAAAGTGTGAAATGTTGCTCTTCCACAGAGAACTGAGAGATGCTACAGAGTCCTCTCTTGCTCATGATGGAAGGACAAATAACCTAGTAATAGTTTTAGTCGCTGGTGAATTCAGAATTCATCTGGTATAGTATGAAGGTCTTAAGATGGCTTAAGACCAGTGGTTTGTGGGTTTGGTATTTTTTTATTTGATTGGTTGGGGTTCTTTTAAATATCCATATGAAATGCTTTACTAAGAAATCTTTAGAGTCTTCTTCCACTACAGGATGCATTGGAGTTGTTTATTTATTTCCTTATGGGAGCAACAATTCCTGCATTTTTCAAGTTATAACTATGCAAAACTCACTTAAAAAATAATTTAAAAGCCTTTTCAAGTAAACAAAGCAGAGCACTACTTTCTCTGTATGAATCTGTAACTGAGTACTCACCTAGAACCATGTGATGCTGCTGTTCTCAGAAGCAAACAAACAAACAAAAAGCATGTTATTTTTACATATCTAGAAGTGCACACACTCATTCTTCTTTCTATGAGTAAAAGTTGGTGGTAGCTGAATAGGCACAGACTACTGCCATATAGTTGTACTTTGGAAAGCACACCCACCCACCCTGATAGACAAGGAATAGCAGATATACATCCCATCTATCTGTACAACTGAAAGAGGGCAAAGTGGAAAGTTTTCCTTAGAAAATGACTGTTAAAGGCTCATACTTGGAGAACATTTAAGACACAGGTTTAGGCATGCAGTGTGAGAAAGAAACCTTGAGGGAAATCAAGGCCCAGAAGAGCGTCCAGCATTTTCATGAAAAGGCCTGGTTTCACAAGTAACAAAGTACAATATTTGGTCTCAGAACTGCATTCAAACAAAGTTCAGAATGAAGAACCTATATTTTTAAACAAGCAGACAACAACAAAAATATAGCAAACAAAAATTTTGCAAAGCCTAAAATAAAAGCAGTGTAATGTGCACACTTGGGAATACAAACTTGTCCCTTTTTATCTGCTAGTGGTGGAATAAATTGTCTCCAAACACTGTGAACGGTCAAAAGTTCATGTCACAAATTAGTTAGTGTGTTTCTTTAATAAGAAGGCTGCATTTCCAAGATAACTGAAGTGCCATGTGTTGTGGCAGATACTACACTAAAGACTATTCTTACTGAACACCAGAGAAGATAATCATGTAGACCTTATGTAAATAAGCAGAGCACACATTACAGGTTCAGTAAATCTAAGCAGCTTTCAATGTGCTCTTTCCTCTGCTGCCTAATTTTTCAAGTCTTTTGCTTAACCGTGCATTTTTTTTCCTCTCCTGCTTGACTACTTCCTGCCTTTGGTTTAACTCTGCAGTTCTGCATAGGAAACTGCTATTAAACAAAATCTGTATGAGTACTTTATGATATTTAATCTCTTTTAGAAAACAGCTCTGCAGTGCTGCACAAATGGTATTAAAATTTATCAAGTTGATAAGGCAAGCTCAATATATACTCATCTAAAAAGCCTCCCTATGGCATATTTATTTTTATCTGCCACAAGTGGTATGTATATCTGTGCGAGAGAGGAAGTGTTTTTATGTGCTCATGACTGCATGCTTGTGCGTGCTAAAATATATAGCTTCATCTATTTTACATATGCACATTAGTATCTGGGGATATACAGAGCTAATCACATGCAGAAATGTCATTTACTTAGCATTGCTGATGAATGGTAGAAAACACCCTGAACAATTTGCATGTATGTATCCTAAAGCAGATTGCATTCACTAATGTCAGCCTAATATACAACAGCTGAAAACTCGCTGATGATTGTAAGAGACAATGTGATTGAAGATACCAGATAAGAGAGAGAAGGCCTGAGTCCCATCCTTTGTTCTTCTACTAGCTTCCTTGGGTTATGAGAAAATTACTTCACTGGCTCTCAACTTCCATAAAACATCCTCCTGTACAAACCACAATTAAAATCTACATGTGAATAGTGTCACAAAAGCAGAACATTCATTATATTTATCCAGGTGACCAAGTATCCCATGTGGACATCCTGGTAATCAGGTAGCATCTGAAAATTAGAGTCATAAAGCAAGCATGGAACAAGTCTTAATTCTCCTGATAAAGATTAGCTTCCCAAAGCATTTATTTAATTCCCATCACATTCTATCAGAACTGCATGGTACATCTGTACTTTGAGAATCAGATCCTGATTTTACCCAAATACAAAAGATAAAAAAAAGCTGCCGAGGGAACAGAACGGTCACAGTTCGCCCATGTTCCCACTGCGAAAACACTGCTTTCTGCTTATTTTGGCTGATTTCAGTGTTCCTTTCTATACTGTATTCACATAGGCACTATTTGTGATGTTGGTGTTTTAGTCGTTGGGTGCCATCTTGTTCCATTGGGAGCTAGAAAAAGCCAAGTTACTTCCATTGTACAGAACACTGAGCAAACATCTACAGCATTGAAATCTTAGAGCTGTAATTTTTATTTGATTTGAGGTAATTATTTACCATAGCTACTGTTGCTCTTCAGTGTATTCAGGAGCTCAGAATTAGACCTCTGGGGTCTGTAATCCTATTTATGACACTGGGCTCATTAAATCAGCAGTAAGGGTGATGTCAGAATCAGCAGGTTAGAAGCAAAACCCCTTGCTATTGTAAACCTAGCCAGCAACTTTGAGGCAGATAGACACCTGATGAGGAGCTGTTTTGCCAGCTTGGGAAGAAGCCTTCCTTACTGGAGCAAGGAAAAAAGGATGTTTTGTTCCTGATGCTCACAAAGAAAGCTTATTTTTTAATTCCTTTTCTCTTGTATCTTTCTGAGACAAGGTAATACTCTTGTGACTTCAGGTGAAGAATTTTCATGTGTTTGGAATGCTAAATAGGGCCTTTTTTTCAAAACAGTGAAAAAGAAAGTGTATATGAGATATGAGCAGTGATATTGTTGAATGAGACAATGTTTCAGTGTTGCCTATGAGACATAAGTAGACCAATAAAACTCCGAGATATTCTTGTTCTTTCTTGCTTCGGTTAAAGTTACATTTGCATGTGTTTATGGAAAATGCAATTTGTGACTACAGTGAATTATGCATGATGTATATACATGAATAAATATAGAATATAGAAAAAAAAAAAAAAACAACCAACAAACCAAACCTTTAAATTTCCAAGCCAGTAAGGTTTTATGTCATTATAAATCCTGGGACCAAACAGATACATATTACAATAACACAGACTAGGGCATCAGCTTAAATATGACAAATACAAAGAACCATTCAAAATATGATGGTCATTTAAATATCTGTCCAAGAAATTACTTTTCTCTCTTCACTTCTATTTTGTAGTTACTTGCTGATGGATAGTTTGTTTGCCTGTGTCTGTGAGGGAGGATGAGTGAAATGAAACACAACATTTCAGCACAGACTAAAAAAAAAGGGTGCTTCAAAACTGAGAATGTCATCAAAGATGTGTGTATAGTTCAGGAAGGTTGGACAACCCTGTATTGAAATGTAGATCTCAACAACAGGCAGGGATATGCATAGGCAAAATATGCATAAGGATGCAGAAAACCAGCCATGGTGATGTCTTTGTCACATATAGACACAAGGCAGGTCTCTTGGAGTCTGTGTTAAAGCTGTGGCCTAGGTCTGTGTAAAGCTATCTATTGCCACAGAAGTAGGACCACATCAAGAGAAAGTTTTTATATGGGCTGTTTCTGTACCTTCTTCTTGGAGCAACAAGCCCAGTTCTTTCTTTCTCCATCCCTCTTCCTACTCCCTGCCATCCCAAGCCTTGTCTTGACCTCATGATGATATTTAATTTTACCTTTACCACTTTGAACTGACTCTGTGGAGACTGAGTTCTACTCTTTCTTGCTACATATTTATGCCTTTGAGACTCAAAAGCAGAAATTACTTTCTTTGTGCAGATATTTTTGAAGGCCCAGGTAGAAGCCAGACCAAGCCTATGAAGCAGAGCCATTTAGTGAGGTGGCTTTGAAGCTGCAAAATGAAGGAAATGGGACAGAAGCTTGTGTGCAGTCTGCAGGTTTCAAGGATGGTGCACACTCCATGCTGGTGCATTACTCCAGGATGCTCAGCACCCAGCACCAGGGTATTCTTTCTTTTCTCTCAGCAGAAAAAGGAGCAGTGAACAAGCCTCTTTTTTACCTCCTGTTCTCAGTACGCAGAGGCAACATTGAGCATATCTGCTGTTTTAGCACAGGGTTTGCAGTTACAACAAAATTTGGGAAGGCCAGGTACAGGGTAGAGAATTCCCAGCCAAATGTTCCTTCTCAGCCCTATCAGCACCTATTACTAGATGACCCAAACAAGCATCTAAACATTCACACATTGCCAAATAGAACAACATGGTGTGTCTGCACAAATGTCTATCCATAATCAGTCCTATGAGATGATACTGAAGAGGAAATCTAAATCTTTAAAGTATTACCCTATTAGCGTCAATTAACTTTTGCAACTTGGTTATTCCGAATCAAACACAATACCATTTGGCCACACAAGAGGCACCCAAGGAAAGGTGACAAATACTACAAAGAAGATAAAAGATAATTTAACAAGAAGCAAGTTGTAAAGTGTGACAAAGTGACATTTCCATAATAAGCTTATCTGAGCCCTGGTAAGTTCCTGAACAGGGTGTGGATTTGGCAGTAGTAAAGAAACAGGCCACACAAAGAATGTCTGTTGAGCTAATGAATGCCACTAAAGTGGTTGACTTTCATTTCTCTGGTTTGGATCCTTGCCACCTTTACTCCAATGTTGACTGTGTTTAATTGGCAAATATGCCTTCAAAGGATTTCAGAGTCCTCCATGCTGCTCCACGGGCTGTTAATATTTAATTGTGATTTGTTAAAGGCATACTAGCAGTTGATAAAACTATGTGTCTGGGTACTTTATTGCAGTGCAAACCAGCAGCAGGATTTTATATGCTCCTTTTTGGGGGGGAAGGAGGATATTGTCTTAGAGAAGGTGAAAGAAAAGCACAAATTTATTAGTTTTCCCTCACAAAGTTTCTTGCTGAGTCACAGACATTGCTGCAAATATATTCTGGAGGTGTGAAATTCGTGGTTATTTTCTTATCTATCTCTACTTCACTACAAAGGAAAGCAATTAATTCAGTGGGAAATTCCTGGTATTTACACCAGCAAAAAATGCACCTTTGGCTTTCACACTTTCATATGTGTTACCAAATTTTAGACCTAGAGGAATTTCTTTAAATAGTGCCTTTTTGATGGTCACTTTGAGAATACAGCATGAGTCTTCTTGGAATTTACCCGTTTGTATTTCATTTGACTGAAGTTTCGTTACCATTTAACTTGTAGAAAACAAAGTATCTAGGACATGACTTTAACCAGTAAGTCTGAAGGACTATGTTGCATGAAGGACTCAAAATCATAAGAAAGTGCCTACACAATTTCTAAATATCATTATTTGTGTTAACCAAAAGAAAAAAGAAAAATCATTGAAATACTCTTTATTCAACAAAACTTACATTCAAGCACGTGATACAAGTAACATTGTGGAAATGAAAGGTAATAGAATACTTGGTAAAACGTTTTCAGTCTTGGCTCAAGTGCATTCAACAAAAATCATCCATCCACACCCATTTCTTTCCTGTGAAAAATCCTTAGCTCTTTTTAATTAAACAAATGTTCTATTACAGTAGCTTTTTATCTTCCTGAGAAATGTGAGTCAGTCAATAAAAAAACCATCAAAGAAGTTACTTAACACCTGTAAGCAATAATTTACATCAATGCCAACCCTTTGAAAGCGGAGGGGCACGTTACCTTCTTGACATATGTGAGTAATTTCCCTTGAGTTAATTTCTGTTATTGTCATGTAGAAAATAAGGTTTATTCTTAGAGGACAAATATGTAAAAGTCTTTTTTTTAGAATCTGTTTTAAAATATATCCAGTCAAAAAGTGGAACAATATTTCTACAGCTACTTTGGTCTTTTCTACAGCTTCTGAAATGTTGATAATCTTTAATTATATTAAAAATGCTTAATTATGTTTAAAAAGTTTAAAATTTTATAATGTTCCTTTATCGATAAAGAACAAGCCATAATCTGATATTAGTTATACCAGTGCAGCCTCAGAGAATTCACATCTTAATTTATTGAACTGTTTCCTTGGTTTTTTTCTTCTTCCAAATTTCTGAGGGTAGGTAAAGCTAATCATCCCATATTATCTTTAGTTTAGCCAATGAACTGCTGGTCAGTTTTGAACTGCTTGTCAAGTTCTTTCCAAGACAACAGGGAGTAGAATTTCTGTTCAAGAATCATATGCAGCTGCTCCAATAGCCTGTGCAGCTTCTCCCTTATTCACCTAGACAGAGGTGCTGGATCTGCACCTACACTCATCGCCATCCAGCATGGATCCAGTAGCTACCATTGCTATTTGCAATGAAATAACAAAATCAGGATCCAGAGGTGGAGGCTCAGGTGACTGGCTTATCCTAAGTCATACAAACCATTTTGGTTGTATGCTACTATTTTTTTACACTGAAGGCAAAGTAAAGCATTTATGGGCTTGTTAATAATTTTCTTCATAGTACTTAAGATGGGCACTTTGAAGCAGAATTGTCATACCAGCTCAAATGCAAAGTCCCTCTAAACCAGAGTTACAGTTTGAAAACTCAATAGTCAGCATTAGTCTGACCTTAAAACCTTAAATTAGTTTTTTCAGAGCTGCTATTATCATTTGTTGTAAGCTTGTCTCCTAGTTACTCATCTGTGTGTCAGATCACCTACAAAGATTTGGTCACTGTGATCTTCTCTGGCAGCAGCTTCCACAGAATCATCTAGCATTCCAGAGAGAGCAGTTCTTCTGCATCAGATGGACATTTGACACTCTTCATCTCACTGAATGTCACCTTGCCTTTTGCTCTTGGACAGGGAGAATGACATGGGAATGAAGCAACTTTCATGCAATAGGTAAATTGATATTGAACATGATAATACTGGATTAAATGTAAATATGACACTCAATAACGGAAAAATTGAAAGCAAGTATTCCTAAATATCAAGAAACATTTGTTTTATGCTGCATCTTTTTTCTTAGTCTGCTTTTCTTTTAAACACTTGCACAGCCACAATTCTCTGACCCAATGCAGAAGTTAGTTGCTCAGGATTCTTTGCATTACAGATTAATCAAGACTTTTGCAAAGTATGACAAGATACACATTACCCTGAAGTCAATAGGAGTATTTGAAATAGAGATTACTATGATTAAAGGTGGCAGAGTTTGTATCTGTATTAAATGTTACTTTTAAAAAAATCAGCTGAATTACTCTCACCTTGTCCATTCTTGAAGGGTTACATTGGGTAATGATGCACATTTTCTCCTTCTCTGAATTTAGTATCACTTCTGTTTGAGCCAGTTCAACAATTATGAGGTTTAAAAAGAGGAAAAAAAAACAACAAAAAATGAAGAGGTGGCATAAACGAGCAAAAAATAAGAAACAAATGGAGAGCAAAGAGAGAGTAAAAAAATTTATTTTACCTCATTTCCTTTTGGAAATATCTGCTAGATAAAGTGAAAGCAGTAACATATACCAACTGGGTTTAGTAAGATTTTTTGACATTGCCTTGCATGACATTCCCCTAAGTCAAAGAAGGAAATATTATCTTGAACAAATGACCCTATGATAAACGAATAACTAATTGAAAGAAACATACTCAAAGAGAAGTTGTCAACATTTCTCTCACAAATTGACAACACATTTCTGTGGCATCCGTTTCTATTCGTTACTTTCATTAAATAATGAATAGCAGTACAGAGACTACTCGTGCCATTTGTAAGTCACACAGAGCTGGAAGCACATTGTAAGCTGACATAGCAGTTCAAACCAGTCCTGAGAAATTAGACAAATGGTCCAAAAGCAACATGATGAAATGGAAAAGAAAAAAAAAAAAAGGCAACAGTTGGGAGAGGAAATTGAACACAAACAGAAAATCAGGAATAACTAGCTGGGCAGAATGCTAGAAAAAAGAAAAGGTTGAGGAAGGGAGGTTAAAGTGGACCACAAACTAACTCCAGGTGAAAAATGTGATACTATTAATAAGTAACAGGCTGTGGCAAGTAACACAGAGGAGGTAATTATTCTTTATTCTGTACACATAAGGCCTCAGCTGGAGTCCAGTTTTGGCTACCCTGCTATAAAAACAAAGTAGACCAATTGAATAGAGTTAGAAACAGTAGAAAAGAGACAAAAATATACCTAGAATGAAACAATATTAGGGAAAATATAGCAAATGGCTTGAGTCTAGAAGGGAGAAGACAGAATACACAGACAAAGAATTTTGCATAAGTCTGCACCTAATTGGTGGTGAAGCTATAAGGAACCTGTGTATACAAATGGTAGGTGAAACATTAACACAATGGAGTGGTAGTTTTGATATTTGGATCATTTAAAGCTCACTACCAAAACCAGATGTGATTGCATCCTACATTCAGGTTCAGTTTACAAGCAAACCCATTGTTGATACATTGAAATGTTGATGGCATTTCTATTCCATTAATTTTCAACAGATTTTATCTCTTTTTCTATTTCTCTCATCTGTTTCTTGCATTTCTTCAGATTTAAAGGAACAGTCACATTTCCCCTCTGAAGCTTTTCTTAAAGCTGCCTGAATTCACCAAAAAAATAGTGTTAACACAACAGGGATCACTTCCTAAATTTAAATTTCAGTCTATATTTGAGGAAAACAAGTAATAAAGTTTTTCAGTGGTTATCAAAAAGGCAGAGACCTCTCTGAAGAATGTCATTTCGAGCCATCATTAAATACTGCTTAAGTTCTAGAAGAACCACGAAATACGTATTTCATTTTGAGCTCAGTATAACTAAGTACAGACAAAGTTTAGCCCCAAAATATCTTGTAACTAGTGAGGTAATGTACTGAATTTAATTTTAAGAATGTTCTAACTGTATGTTGAGAATGTTTTAAACTCATTTTGGCAGTGTTTGATTTCTGAATATCACTAATGCCATGTTTAGAGTGGATCTCTATTAACCAAGCAGAAAATTAACCCAATCTGCTGCCAAGGGGAATGAGATTTTCTGAGCTAGCCTCATCTCCCAGCTCATGTCTTTTATACCACTCAACATGCACATTTTTGTTTTGGTTTCGTGTAATGTTAACCACCTTGAGTACGATGACTTCCACAGGGAAATCCTACCTTCATCCCTTTGTTGTCAGTTACCAGAAACAGTTAAAATTTCTAAATCCTTCTCAGTGCAGTTGCGAAAGATCTCAACCATAAAAGCCCAGTGAACTACAGAAAGGTCATAGAAGGATTATTAGTGATTTTGCATTCTCATTGTGGAGAGATGCCAACATAAACTGAAGCAGAGGCTGGCTTTTGCCCATGCCCATTAGCCATAAAAACAAACATGAATTCCACAGAGCACAGGGAGATTGTGTGGGGATAACAAGGGAGCTGGGGGTTAAAACAGGTGTAGGATTGATATAATGGTCCTAAAACCATGCAGTCACTAACTGAGGGCTGTTGGCAACTTTGATTATCTCTTTGTTCAATCCTGGGTTAAAATTAAATGGGTTTGTTTTTTTTTTTTGGTTTGGCTTGTTGATAATTTTTTTTTTTAATATTCTGTCTTCCACTAGTCTTCGCTGAAAATAAGAATTCTTTATTCCATTCTTCTCCATGTGAGGATACATACCCCACGGAAATTCTTCCTGTCTCTACAAGAGATTGGTATTTCTGGCAAACCTCCCATAATTCTTTTACGTTGCTGTAACTGTCTGCTCTGTACGTTATTCCTGTTTACTCCTTCACTACTCTAATTACTCTCAGATTTAATTTATAATGGCAGTGACCTGAATTAACCCAATAATTTCTCTGAAATTTAGGACTGTAGAAGACATTATGGTGAATGTAGGATTTAAGATTGACCAGTTAATTATAGTTTAAGTAGCAAAAGAAGGACTTTTGCAAAATACCTTTTTTTTCTTGTATAATGTATGTGTTTTATCTGAGACTGAATAACACATAATGGTGCTCAATTCAGAACAAATACAAAAAATCTACATTAGAAAAGTTAGGAAAACAGAAAAAAGAGAGATCGTGCAAGTCTGTTTCAATCTCATCATTTTTTTCTTTGTGTCCAGACCACAGTCTCTGATCACAGGGCCTATTCACAGCTGATTCACAGACTAATATAATATTCAGATAAAAAGAATGAGGACAGAGACAAGAAAAATTCAGGTGAGACCATAGTACATTTAAAAGGTTGACTATTCTATATGGTTCATAGAAATCAGAGGATGAAATAAAACAAGATTTCTCATTTTTCTAACTAATTGACCTTGTAGTGGTATCTTGCCTTTAAAAAGTTTTCTTAACACAATTCACTATCCAAGTTTAACATTGTCACCAAATAAACATGAAAAACGCGCTCACACTGCACAATAAACAAGATCTGACATTACTTTTCTAATTCTGAAAATTTTTGTTTGTTTTATCACCAGGAAGGCCTAGGGTTATCTCAGCTTTTTTAATTCAAGCACAGTACGTTAAGGGCCACTGCTTTTCAGACAACCTAGGAAGTGTATGGAGTCTGTGTGATACAGCTATTCTAGATTTGTAACCTGAAACCCTGTAGTCTGTTCTTTCATTGTCTCTGGAAAGAGCTGGTTCACAGGAATAAAGCTGACAGAATGATTCTGTCAGCACAAAACCTTACAGTGAAAAATGTCATAGGTGCTTTCATACAGGAACCTCAGCCTGTCTATCCCTTACCCAAAATCACTCATGCCAAGATTTGGAGATGTATTTAGTAAGATATAAATGTAAAGAAAATGAGAACAAGACCCAAATTATTTAAACATACAACCTAAATTTACCAAATTAATTTTACTGTGAGAATACTAGATGCAATTTCTTCTTCTGCCAAGGAAAGGAAGAAAAAGATAAATTCTCTTGCTTTTGAGATGTCAATACACCTTTCATTGCCTTGGAAAGTGAAAGAAAGGGAGAGGATAAAAGCAGCAGAGCAAAGGAGAAAGACTCAGTGGTGCAAAATGGTGAATGGCTCTTCTTATTTGCAGACCATATGAAGACAATTGCTAATCAGACCTGAGTAAGCTGTCAAGCCCAATCTTCATGGCTGACTACAGCATCAGGTGCTTCCGCACACTCTTTAGAAAGCCAAAAAAGCATCAGGGATTTGGTTGGATTGGTGGTCCTAGATAACTTTTGCTTCATTATTGCAGAGAGAATGTGTTCCTGTTTCCACATGTGGTCTGAAACACATCTCTCCCCTGAAAAGAGCTTATCTTCCTCTTGGCAGGTGTCCTGTTTTACTGTGGGCAGCAGGGTTGGCTGGGATAATCTGGTGCCCCACGCATTTTGAAAGGTGGGTGAAGGCAAGGGAACAGCCTGGCTTAGCTGAGAAAGCTGCTCTTCTGCAACACGTCTTGGTGGACCAACATGTTGGTCAACTTGGGCACGGGAAACCTGTGTCTGGTAGGTGCATACCCAAAGTGGGGAATATCCAGACTGCTTGGAAACATGCATCTGAGGTATGCTTCAAAGTGGGAGGTTCCCTTTGGAGTTTTGAGAAGGTGCCACTATGCCAATCCTGAAGACAGCACTAGTGCTAGACCAAGTGGACAGTTGAGCCTCATGTGCTTTATTGTGGGTGTGGTGAAAGGATAGAGGAAGTCACAGATCCAAATCCTTACCTCTGGCTGCCATTTCCCGCAAGCCTGGGAGTGCCTGAGTGCCACTTAGTGTGTGTGAAAGAGGGGAATCCTTCAAACAGGGATTAAATATGTTACAACAAATGAAGTAACAGCATTGTAAAAATCCATAAGGCAGCAAAATTACTTTGGCAATCCCTTACACAGCTTCAGTGTAACTCATTAAGCTTGTATTTCAATGTAGTATTTGTTTGACTATAATTTTTCTCAGATGCAGACTTTACGCTTAAATTGTGAGAGCATAGGCACTTACTATTTGGGAGGTTATTGAACTAATTCTCCAACAGTCAAAACAAGGAACAACTGTGACTTGGAGTTAAAGGACTCAAAAGCTCTTCTTTCTGCAAAATCAGCAGCCTGTCAGCTGCAAAGAATTACAAGCATTTTCAAGGATTTCTGCAGAAAAGAAAACATTAATAAAATGATTAACAGATTCCCCCCCCCCCCAATATGTCTAACACTCAGCACCTTTGCTTACCTTTCGGCTTAATGTCACTAGTTCATTTATTTTTATAAGGACTGCTACAGGATATCTCTGTATAAAAATAGTTTACAGTGAGGCCTGTTTGGGAAGATCTCTGTACTGAGTAGCTGACTGTCTGTCAAGTTCACAGCAAGCAAAACAGTGTTTCTCACCTACTGGAGAAGAGGCCAAACTTTTATCCTACCAAAGGCCATGTTGGGAATTTGTCAGAAATATAAGTTTTGCATTTAATTTGCATTCAGCTGAACAGCTTGCACCTCCCTTGCAGCAGTGGGGCAGCAAAGACCTGTTCTTGGCAGTGCTCCTAAATGCTGATCCAAGGGGTCAGGTATGCTGATAAACCCAGAATATTGTGTTCTGTGTGGACGTCCACTGAGATCAAAACAGAGCATCAAACACCCCAGTGACAGGATTTCTTCTTTGCAATTTCTGGCTTCAAGTTTCTCTTCACTATAAGTGAACCCTCTTCTTTCAAATGAACCAGGAGACTGATCCACATAAAAATATGCAGTTTAAGATATGCTTCAGTTTTAGGTTTTCTTCAATGAGATTGTATAAATTGTATAAACAGTACAGTTACAAAGCCACTGAAAAATTTAGATACAGTGAGAACTCATCTATGCTTTTAAGGATTAGAAATGACAGATGAGTGGTGGATATGTTGTGCTGTCCAGCTTGTAAATGATTGAAAAGACCTTTACCACTTTGGTAACTGGAGTTACTATTTGGTCTCATCATTTTTACATGAAACATGAAAAAAATTAGTATATCTCTAATTATATTTTTAACCTTTACTAAGAAATGCAAGCAGCTTAAGTGTTCACTTAATGTAGTAGCAAAAACACTGGATTATATTTTATTAGATTTTAGTGCTATTATGAAGTATAGGAAAGAATACAAGCCCTACCAACTTACTAGCATCTGCTCTAAAAATGCCAAAATCTTAAACTTTAAGAGACCTTTCTGAAAACATTAATTCCACTGTACAGTGAAATTACTACCTAAAGGGAAAGTGATGTAACAGTTACTGCATGAAAAAACACATGTGGCACAGTACTCACGTAGGCCTTGATTCAGCAAAGCACCAAATTGTGCCTTTAATGTGTGAATATCCCACTGACTTCTATAAGACTATTTATATGCTTAAAATTAGGACATTGCTTAAGTACACTGCTGATTTGAAGCCAAAAAATCAACTCAGATTTAAGGGCCTGACATAATAATTTAAAGGTTACATGTTATAGTAGTTCAGAGTGGGATTCACCTGAACAAATGTAATCATTTACACTGTAAGCATTGACATCTGGGCTAATTGCTTACCTTACCAAAACTACCTATTTCCTCTCTATTTATGATAAAAGGAGCTTGGGGAGGTTATTAGCTTAGATATAGATGTCTTTTACCACAGATGTCCAAAGTTACATGAGATGGATTTCATTGTTGTCTCTCTTCTGTGTTAATCCTGCTGTCTCTTCTGTGTTAATCCTGCTGTCTTTATGATCTGATACAAACTAAGCATTTGTCTCTTTTAAACTAAAAAGACACTTTTAAGCTCCTGTCTCTCTCAGGTTAGCTCAAAATGTATTCACATTAAGGAAGAGCTAGCAAGAATCTACAGAAAACCATGTGTTTGTTTTCAGAGTGTTAATGATCTTCAATTCACAGGAAGAACCTGATTTCCCAGGAGCTGGATGATATAAACCAGTAGGAAAAGAGCTGCAGAAACAAGACTGCTACATTGAGAGCAGACTTTTTATTGCTTCATCTTGGTTTCACCGGCTTTTATGTGTTATGAAGTTCTGCTGCTTTCTTATGAATTCAACATTTAATTATGCTGATTATATCTAGGTCCAATTTGAGACCTGATTCAGCCCTGCAAACAGGCTTCAGTGGAATTTAAAGCAAGTTTCTGTGGTTTGGCTGTTGGGCAGTTCCACAGAGAAATCCAATGCCTGCCATAATGCCTAAAATAATTTGGAAAAATCATGATTTCCTAGCAAGAGGTTCAAGCTACATGATGAAAGTCTTATCTTATGATCTCTCAAGATCATTTCTTAGTTTCTGTATTAGCAATTCCTGCCATTATCTGTCTACAGATATCAGAAAAATGTCCCCATCACTGAAGGAACTATTTAAATCCAGCAGAGTTAAACCTGTGCATACAGCATGCAACATCCTTCACCTAATACATCTAAAATCATCTGTGAAACTATAGCTGTGCATCCAAATGAGCTCACAAAGACAGTCAGTGAAGGTCTATAGAATAAAATATTTTCAGAACAATTAGCTTTTCTTCTTCAACCTCTTAACACTTCAAAGATCTACAAAAGACAGTTTGTTTGCTTTTCCATTAATGTTTGTGTTGTCTCTAAAAGTCATGGACTAAAAAAGATATGTTATTTTTCATGGCACATGCAAATATTTTTGTGTTCCCTTCATTGTAGTTCTGCAGGACCTAACTTATGTCATCCTCTGTAACTCACAGAGCTGACAGCTTTTATCTCTTTCTATTCTTCTATTCTATTCTAGATCTTAATATTCCTCTCCAATAGTATCTGCCATTTTCTTTCCAACTGGCTAATTGACTACCACGGTTATGTTTAAAATAAAATTATTATTCTCAGCATGTATTTAACATGCTTCTATTTGAGCACTAAAAAAGGGTTTGCTCAAAACCCTTGTTTTTCCCCTCAGTAGTAGCAGTTCAATTAATTTTCTCTGCAAACATTTATTTCTCTTACACTTTAATACTGTTGTGGATGTAATAATAAGATTTTTACACTAAACTCATTCAGTGTAGGGGATTGTCAGTCTAACACTTTGTTTGCCAAGCAAGAAATTTCAGAGGAAAGTATTTAGAGGTGTACAGTATTTTTGAAGCTGAGTAATGAAATTGCAAGTATCTGACCCCTCATTTTCTCATCCATATGGACTTGAATCTTGTCAAATTTTTACTCATAGTTATGAATGAATTTAACTTATCCAATGAAAATAAAATTTGCTCCAAACTTTGCCAGACTTCAAGCAAAAAGCTAGTAACATTTCTAAGTTTTGCAGAATTTTATACCAATTCAGAGGACAATACTAAAGGTTGGAGTTAAGGGATGAGTTAATAAAAAATTACAGTGAATCATCAAAATTTAATAAAGATGGGAATCCTTTGTTTTTCCATGTCCTATCAGTTCTTCCTAAATACTTGTTTCTGATTCACAGGATGTCTATGAAGTTCAAATATAAGAAAAATAACAGTAACTTTTAAGATTGCTAATAATAGTAACAAAAAAAAGTTTAACTTTATTTTGTAGTTTCATTATGTTTCAAAAATTTCTTTGATTTATAATTTTATTTCTGTAATACTGATTCAAATTTAAACCACCCCTAATCTGAGGGCTTTTAATTCATCATTGAGGGCTATATTATTCATTCATTTATGAATCTCTGTAGAGTTTGGTTCCAGATCTAGGTGTAAATGAAATGTAGTTTCTCAGGACATAACCCTTTGGATTTTGGTTTTATTTGGGGCTAATTTCAGAAAATATCTTTCCCTCAAACAACTGTGTTCATCTTTCTTGTATTTTAAACTTCACAGAATAAACAAAGAGATAAACAGCTTCCCAGATAAACAAAGTGGTAAGAATGGTGAAAGACCAGTTTATTGTAGGAAGATGCAAGCTAGTGAAATATAGTTTAGAGATGCCTTGACCTAGCTAACAACTTCAGTTATACAATTACTAATGGTTAGTAATGATGATTTGATTAATTAGGTTACCTACCTCTCATTTTATGAAACATCAGAGAGAAAGTTACTGTTCTGGCCTTCTTGGAGCAGGGAACTACTTCTCAGCCTCCCTTATTTTAGGCAAAAATCCCACCATCAACCTATGGAGAAGCAGCTGCGTAATTCTCCTGTAGGGAGTTGATTGAGTTTATAAAAATAACATTGTTTGAGCAAGAAAAACATCAAATATATACCCTTTCATTAGGACATTTGCCTGGAATATAGCAGATCTGTGTTCATGTTTCATGTCATACATGTTTAACATTGGAAGCTTGTTTTTCTGTGCCTCAGGACTATGGAACATTGGCCAGGCTCTTGGTCTCTGCAGTTTTCATCTAATTGTAAGAAAGCCTGAAATAATTTTTTGACACTGTGAATTTTTCCAAAAGTATTTCATTCCAAATCTTCCATTTTCTGTAAAATGTTAGGTTTGAACATTAATCTTTTCCAGTGAAAATTCATGTAGTCAAAGATTCCTGATCAGTTCTACTGCAGTTAACTTTTTTGCCCTCCAATTCTCATAAAA
The DNA here is from genome assembly GCF_012275295.1 of Melopsittacus undulatus. Lineage (NCBI taxonomy): Eukaryota > Metazoa > Chordata > Aves > Psittaciformes > Psittaculidae > Melopsittacus > Melopsittacus undulatus. The sequence continues at coordinate 25,266,051 of NC_047529.1, read as the reverse complement.
AGTACTTCCTGGAGCAGTAATAAAATATAGCTACCTAGTTTTTAATCTAAACTGGTTTGACTTTCAGTATCTAAACAGTACAAAGTTCGCCATTGTGTGTTTCTGTAAGAATTAAGAATTATGAACTGTGGTTTTCCCTAACTAAGTGAAAGGATGTCTTCCTTAATTTAGATTTCCCTGGCATGTCCAGCAAACAATGATTCATGAAAACCCTATTTTAAATTCTGCTTTACAGAAAGCTTTTTGTTTGCTCTGTATGCAGGGAAAAAATTGACCACAAGCTTGCCTCCTGTGGAAGTGGTTTCCTCATCACATAACTCTTCCAGCAGAGGACAATGCCTTTTTCATGCTAATAAGATGTAGGTTAACCAGAGAGGAAAGTGTGTCCAAAACTGATTAAAAAAGGAAAAAAAGACAAAAAGAAAGTTTCTGAAATGATCAGGAAACAACCTTGCACATAGCACACTTAGTAATTTGGTGGGAACTATTGTAAATGTATGGGTCAGCTGTTTGGCTACCATTAGCTGTGTGTCAGAATGGATATCAGAAGAGTTACAAAAAAATTTTAACAGACAGTCTTGCCCACAGTGTAAAATTTTTCATCAGATGTCACATCATTCATGTCAATGAACATAACTACATAAAATGAGGCATGTAAACTGCACTGTAACATTACTTTATGTTAGAGTTCTAAGAATGTTACAGAATAAAATACTAATCTAAAGCAGTGTGTCAAGAGGCATGAAAAAAGGAGAAATTACAAGTGCAATGTAGGTTTTATAGTGGTGTCCCCTTATGTACGTTGTGAGGTTTGGAATAAATGACCTTAAAGATCCCTTCTAACCCAGACCATTCTATGTGGACTCTTAGAGGTGTGAAAATTTATCTTCTGTTTAACTTTCCAGTCATTTCTTTACAGGTGGTTTTTAAAAAGGAGATACATGGCACTGAGATAAAGAGGTTTTGCGAATTCAGGAACTCAGAAACCTAGCTTAAGTCTAATTAGAAAAAAAAATGTTAACAATTTAAAAATTCTTATTCAGAAAACTGATTCATTCTGTGGATCTGAGAAACTTTTTCCAGTTGTGTATGAAATAACTGTAGCTTTCTATCCATATTCATAAGAGTTATATATGCATATGCCAATGCAATACCATTTTTATAACCTTCAAATTCATCCCATACAGTCAACTGAATCAAAGGGGAGATGCAAAGAAAAATTTGACCCCCTCATTCAAATGATTTCCTGGTGATCTGGATGAACTTCCAAAGAGAGATCATAAGCATGAAATAACACCCACATTGTATGTGAGCTAGTTCTGCAGGATTTATTTTGTTTGCTGACCATAACTCTGCATTTTCATCCTGCAGTTCAAAAATTATTGTAAAAATTTAATATCTGTCAGGAGTTGGATTTGCTGATTTCAAGCTGAACAAATGACTTAGAGGAAGCAAATTCCACATACATTTCCACTTTCTTGATTATGCCTTTTCTTCACATCCAGTTTATGGTCTTCACATCCTCTAGTGCAGCTTTCATTTGTAGATGACTGCAAAATCTCTTTGCCTATTAGGGTCCTCAGCATTTGAAAGCACGTCTTCAGTATAGTTGTGAGAACAATTAAAAAGCATAATCTACTGGGGTGTATTAATGCTGAGATCAGCCAAGGCTTCAGATTAGCCATAGAGATTGACAGAGAGGCCTTGGCATATAAGATCTATGTTCTATAAATGTGCGTAAGTCTAAAACTAATGTATGCTCCAGCAGGAACAACATCAGATTTGCATCAGAGGGTGTTCAACAGGACAGGTCATGGGGTTTTTCAGCTAGTAGCTGAAGAACAAATCTGAACAGGAGAAAAAAATAACCAACAAAACACAAAAAACTTTCCACAACCAAATATTTCAAGTTTTTAGGAAAATAAATATTGTTCATGTGACCCAAAACTAAACAAATATTTAATTTAATTTTAGGTTTATTTAGCACAATTGTTCAATGTGAGATCTCTTTAATTTATGTAACTTTTTCTATGGAGTCATCCTAATGTTATTTTCAAAATCCTCCTCACCTTTCCCTTTTGTTTCTGTGATTATTCCCTTAATATTACTTAGATTCTTAAGTAGTTTTGATATTCCTTAAACTCAATTTTGGGGTAAAATTGTTTGGTTTTTTTTTTTAACTTACTATGATGAATTTCAGGATTCAGCTGACTCCTGAAGTTAAACTGAGACACTGGGTAGTTTCCCTGCGTAAATGTAACAGTGTATTATCTTTCACTAGTGCCAGCTTTCACTAAAGAAACAGCAGGACCTTTCAATTATATATATATATATATATATATATATATATATATATATATATACATGAAGTGTCCAATTTTCCTCTTGTTTACAATATTTTAATTGAATTTTGTGAAATCCTACATCTACATGGAAAAATCATGTTGCTTAATATAACAGTTACTACACATGGATATTAACGTTCTTACAAATTTTGGTATTGCTGCTGAACAGATTCAGATTCAGCTATAGAAAGCACATGACAACATGTTAACTATTTGCAATTTAAAAAAAATGAACCTTAATCCTGTGTCTAAGCAGCTTAATAGTGGTAATCTTAACACCCAATCACTTATGATCTACAGACAACAACTTTTATCTCTGGAAGAAATATCTCATTCTCCTCAAGGATGAGGATAAATCCGATTCATCTGGTCTAGTTGGCACCAAAGTTAAGAAGAGATATTGGAAAGATTATAATCCTATAATTAGGGATTTATAATTACCTAATTAAAAGCCAAATCTTCTCAAGCCCAGCCCAAGAGTTTTCATCGAAACATGTAACAGCTCAAAGTAGCATGCACTAGCAGGAGGGTCCAGCTGATATGGATGTAATCTGGAGAGCAGCTTCTTCTGGTCATTCTTAATGAAGTTCTTCCTGCTGTGAAGTTACTTTGCCAACTTTTACAGTTTCATAGCAACTATTAAGAGTGACAAAATCGTTCTTGTTTTTCTCTATATCTCTTGGAGATCTAAATCGCATGATGTACCTGCTAAATTTCACATGTTCCATTTGAGAAGGGTAGAAAAGAGATCCATAGGTCATTCTAAGTTTACAGGGTTTGAATTCCAGCAGTGTTTAGTGGATTACACCAATCAAATCTAGGTTTAGGACTGTAGAGAAAGCCATCTGTTGTTTGTATTTTGAATCTGAATGCATGAAATGTACAGTGAATTGATCATCTGCCTAAAACATTGACTTTCTAGCTAAGAGTGAATAGCTTCCTCAGCAAAAAGGAGGCTTTTTGTTGGGAGGAAAGTCCAGCTATTGATTTATGTGGCAAAATGTCAACTGATTAATCCTATCAGAGAACTTTAATTAGATACATGCTCATTTGTTATCCTTGTCCCAGGGCTACTACTGTGTATAGTATTGGCTGGCATTTGGACTTGCTGGTGTCAGCACTGCACTGCCCATTTGCAACATGCAGTGTCATCACAGAAATCTTGCAGTCATGCCAAAAAAACTATTTAAGCCTAAATAAATTGATTTCTACTGAAGTTTAAAATAAAAAAAAATAGAAAAGAGTAATTATAGTTGTACTTTGTGGTCATAGCATTTTATTACACAAACCCACAAATAAAGACCAGATGGTGCAACACAGAGACATTTAAAGGTCTGCATTAGAAAATCCTATCATGGTTCTCAGTGGAAGTTCTCAGATGAAATGTAGATTTTCCAGAATGATAGCTAAAGTGGCTGAAATCTAGCCACACAGTTTGAGACAGAGCTGCAAATTTGTACACCTCTCTCCTTTCAAGATGGAACCCCCTCAGAACCAAAAACCAAATAAATGTCAAATATAGAAATCAGGTCAGACAAGACCTATACAAAAGAAAAGCATTTTCTCTCAAAAAAGAAGAGGTGCTTTTTCTATCTCTGCTTTCCAGAAGAGTTTGACAGATTGCATGTAGGAATTTCACTGGATTTTCAAATGCCTCAATAGAAATTCATTGACAGTTGCAGCCTGATCACCTCATTACCTCAACCTGCTTTTTAGTATCCTGACTACTTGTCATCTTCCTTGACTTTTGTGAATAAGTTTAAATAATTTCTGTCTTATTCAAACAATGAGGAGGGATGAGTTTGCAATTAAGGCTATATTCAGACAGATTTATCTGGGAATGTTCTAGGTGGAGTCAACTTTTCAAAACAGCAAGCACACCACTAGTGTGTTTTTACCCTACTCTGGATCAGAGGTAGGAAAGCAGTTTATTCTCAGTGGATGCCAAATCTTTTTTGGTCCTTTCTTGAGCTTGCCAGTAAAAGCAATTTAAAATATTGAAAGATCAGGCTGTCAGTAAATGGAGAGGTGAAGCCTGAGGCATAAACATGGACAAGTCACTTCAAAAGAGGTAAAAAACCCAACAAACCAGGCTTGCATTTTAAAGAATAGAAGATGGAAAGCTTTTACTTTGAAAGGTGAGCACTGAAAATCCAGGAATAAATTTGACTCTTGGAGGTGATGAAAAATTTTTTAGTAGCAAGCCAAATGGGCATTCTTCAGGCTAACCCATTTATGTGTCTGTGTTCAAACATGTTCAAAAAAAGGGACCTGGAAAACAATTCACAAGCAGAGCAACTGAAAGGGCTGCAGTAGTTCATGTGGTAAAGAAGGCAAATAAATTAGAGGGAGAATAATAAAATAAAGTGAAAATGAAGAAAGGCCTTACAAAAATTTTATTTTTTTTTCCAGATTCTCTGCCTTTTCCCAAAAGAGCAGTTGTCTCTTCCTTGTCCATTCATTGGAGATGCTGTCCTAGTCCTCTCAATCCCCTAACTCCCTCACTGTACTTCTTGGTGCCCTGACATGTACCCAGCCTCTTCAGATCCTGGCTTTGTCAAATAGTTATCTTGCAGGTCTGGCAACAGTTCCCATGTCTAGTCCCCAGTTCATCTACACTGGATATCTGCCAGCTCATTCCTCCTGTCTTTTTGCTGAAATGACCCAACCAGCTTTCTCCTAGAGGAAACCCAGCTACAAGTGGTAGAGCAAGGCACAGAAAAGCATGTTCCAGCTGGATAGTCTGAACACTAATTATGACAGATTTAGCTTCCTCTGCCCAGCACAATCCTGTCTCTGCAGGCCTTGCCCTTTCAAATGCCTCCCAGTGCCACGTCTCTGCATATGAATCATACATTCTCACAGGGGTGTTATAAAAAGATAATTCTGGCAAGCATTATTTCATGCTCTCACTCAAAAATAGTTACTAGAACATTAAGTCATGTGGAGTGTAGAGAAGATCCATAGAATCATAGAATGGCTTGGCTTGGAAGGGATCTTAAAGATCATCTAATTCCAAACTCCAAGCCATAGGCAGGGACACCTTCCACTAGATCAGGTTGCCCAAAACCCCATCAAGCATAGCCTTGAACACTGCCAGGGATGGGGCATGCACAGCTCTGAGCAACCTTTACCAATATCTCATAGTGAAGAATTTTTTCCCTGTATCTTATCTAAATCTAGCTTGTTTCAGCTTAAAACCATTTCCCCTTGTCCCATACTTACATGCCCTCACCCTGGCAAAGTCCATCTCCAGCCTGTTTATAAACCCCATTTAAGTACTGGAAGGCTGGTTTACAGTCTTTCCAGAACCTTCTTTTCTCCAGCTTTAAGAACCCCAACTCTCTCAGCTTCTCTTCATAAGAGAAGGCTATGTGTTATGCTTAATAAATACATAATTTTCAGGCCAAGACACATTCACAAGAATGTGAATGCAAGCCACCATGCTCCTTAGGTTTGAAAGCAACAGACAGTCTATAGGGCCAAAACTCTAGCAGGGCATAGGCAGAAGTATAGCAATTGATGATCTGTAATGCATTTCCCAGTTTAATCTGAAAGGAATCTATGATGTGTGTTGTCATGTGTGAACCAGAACACAGTTTTAGGGACCACCAAGAGATTTCTTTCAAAAGTACACTCTTGATCCAGTGCTAACTTGATTGCAAATGCTAATATCCATACTAAACCACCCAGATTCATCTTCTTTTCACAGCCTTTGATCCCATGCCTCTTGCTTAGCCTTCAGCAGACTCCTCCAAAAGTCAAACACTCCTAAGCCCTGTCTAGCCTCTTCTGCCTCTTGTTATCCTAGCACTAGTCCTAGATCCCTCTCTGATCTGCTCTTATCTTCCCTCAACCACTGATATACAGTTACGTTCTCCAATCTACATCTCCCATTTTTATATTGAGTTCACCTACTTTCTTTTCCCGGTCTTTGTCCAACGTATCACATAATATCCTACAATCACTGCTACTGCTGACATTTGACCGAGCTCAGGGACTCCTGATGATTATGAGCATTGCAGAGAAAAGACAACCAGAATGTTGAACTGGCCAAGATAATACATTTTCCTGATCAAGTTGGACCATGTTAGGTGACATTTTCCAGAGACAAAAGAATGGAAGTATAAAAAGCTAACATAGGACATCCCATACCAAATGAAGTTTGGTCAAATGATAAAGCAAGCACTATCTAAACAACGTCAGACAGCTCTATCAATTAAGGATGTCACTGAAGTCCTGCTTTGTATTAAGAATAGTTTGAGGAAGGAAGATTGAAGGACTTTGTTCTCAGTAATAGCAAAAAGAAAAAGGATGCATTTTGTGAAATAAAGCATAACACTCAATCTAATTATGGGAATTATTTTCAGAAAATACTATTCAGACATAGTGTAATGGGCTCATTTTGGTGCTGCGAGATGCCCACCAAACCACTCTGTCACGTCCCTCCTCAAGAGAAGAAGAGAAAATACAATGGAAAAGGTCAAGATAAGGATGAACAGATCATTTACCAATTACCGTCATGGAAAACGGATTTGATGTAGGGAAAACAATCTAATTTATTAACAATTAATAACAGATTAGGGTAGCAAGAAATAAAAACAAAACTAAAAACACTTTCTCCTCACCCCTCCTTTCTTCCCAGACTCAGTTACTATCCTAACTCTTCTACCTCCTCCCCCATGAGCAAGGTAGAACCACCTGTTTCACCAAGGTCTTCTCCAAGAAGAGGTGTACCTGGGGCACCTCCCCCCTCTCCTTCCTTCTTCACTGATCCTGGTATCTGCATAGTTGTTTCTCTTACATTCTTTCATTCCTCCTCCAGCAGCCTTGCCTTTTTTTTTTTCATCCATTCTTAAAGTTAGCACAGAGGAGCTACTGAAATCACTGATGGCTTTAGCTTTGGCCAGTGGCAGGTTCATCTTGGGTCTGGCTGGAACTGGTTCTGTCTGACATGGGGGCAGCTTCTGCTGTCTTCTGTGAGAAGACACCACTGCAGTCACCTCCCCATTACCAAAGCCTTAGCAGATAAACCCAATACAATTAGTACAGGTTGATATGTGAAAAAAAACACGAATTAATCCAGTTAGTCAACCCGAATCAGTTGTTCACAGAAAAAGTCTGGAAATTTTAAAACAGTGCTAATATTTTCACAGCTAATTCCAAAATTTCCATTTTGAAATGGGAAAAAAAAGTTGTTTTTTTTTTTTTTTCTGTAAATTGTTGCTAATATATGTAAAAATAATTTTAAAAACAATTATCATATAAGTTGACTAGCCTACAAATGAGTTACAAGAATTCTTACTTGCAATTCTTTTTTTCACAGCAGAATTTGTTTTCTTGATTCTTAGTAGTAATCAGTTAACAGAGATTAGAATTCAACTTGACATCTTTTTCCACTGAAAACAATGATCATTCAGTTCTTCATAAACTTCTAGATTTTGTTTAAATATTCTATTTTTCCATTGCACCTTGATTGTTGTATTTCAGTTCATTTCTTTTTAGTTTAATAATATTTTTAATGAGCTCCTTTTTCTATTTGCTTTTCTAGTTCCGAGTTATAATAACTGACAGTGCTGTTCTGTATGCCGTATACCAACACTAAGTGCATAATTTCTAACTTAATTACAGTTGTAGAAATAGTCCAAAGAATTGTTCTACTTTCCAAACATTCAAATAAAAAAATAATTGGATAAATCTGAATGGAAATATGGTTTCATTTGAATTATTGCTTGATCTTACCAGATCTAGAACCTAACATTAATAAAAACATATTTGTATACAGAAATAGATCTTTTGAAGTAATCTGTTATGAAGACTTCGCTTGAAAATGTTACCTCACAAAAATTCTGACAACTGGGAAAAGGGCAGGTTCTTCATGCATAAAAGTATTTGTTGTTGTGTTCGTAGTAGTGACTGATAATTAAATTGGGTTTGCAACAGATGGGAGGAATGTAAGTCAGTTTGTGGCAGAAGGCAGACATACTAGCTAATGAGAAATAACAAAAGTATGTTGCAAACAGTTGATTGAGCTGCGTCTGTTATACAAACTGTATTTCAGTTAAAGCTGCGAATATTTTAACAGGAGAATTAACACGAGTTACTCAGGCATAATTGTATGTATAATTACTACGTACATTGCTAATGTCCTCCAGTATATCTCAGAAGTACCAAAATTCTCTGTTTATTGGAAAGTCATCAAAAGAAAAAATTATACTGTGGCCAGGTAGTAACTAACAAAGGTATGTGATATCTGGTCTGCAAGAACTGGCTGAAAAATAAGTATATATAAATAAACCATATAATGTTTTTGACAGAATGTGAACTAATGATAGAATTAGTGTTCTGTGGAAACAATAAGCCCATTTCTTGAAATACTGATTAAATTATATGTATTTGAACAATGGTAAACAGTTCCAGAGGTCACAAATAACCTTATAATGTAAATATCAAAGAAGTATGGAGCTATTTCTGTGTCCACATGGAGATAAGACTGGAGCAATCCAAGAGGGTGATATAAAGAAAAGCTTGACATAGGTATTTATTTGATGAATACCCTGATTACATGGCAACTGCCCTACTTGTGGAACAAGTCTTTGTGGAACAACAAAAATGGAAGAAGTCTGAGAATGAAAGTTAAAGCGCTTGAAAGGCAGAGCCATCTGCAGCTTGAGACAGGGACATATCAGTCTAGAGTCTGATTTATTGGAGGGACTATAGGTATGTTAGCCTCTTACCACTCTTGCCAGATGAACTATGTTTGTTCAAGATCAGTACTTGATACATTGCTCAAAATAATGGCTCTGATTAGGCTGACATTCAGATTGAAGAGATGGTCATTGCACGTATTCGGGTGATGGTTGCCAGGCCTATTGAAAGCACAAAAAGTAGTCACCTGTGAATCACTAACCAGTGTGCTGCATTTTGGTAAGTCGAGTTTGCTGGGTTTAAATATACAGCAGATGTTGCCAGTGCCCAAAAAGTTGGGCTCACCATGCCTATGCCAGACATCCTCTGTGCAGTCTGTCTGAGGTTGTCCAAAAATGAGGTCCCTCATAACCTCACAAGATTACAGTTGTTTTCAGACCCCATTTTTAAAGAGGTTTACTTCTGTTCTACACTTTAGCTGTAAATAAATCTCTTAAAAGCTAGAGATTTGGGAGGCATATTAGATCCACAACTTTCTAACTGTATTTTACAGTGTGAAGCTCTCTGGGCTTCCATTTTATCATAAGACCTGAATAAAAAGAAAATATAGAGAGAGATGGTATGATCACTCTTAGGCATGGATTTAATTGATAGCCCTTAATTTTTTATGTTTTCTATATGTGTATGTGGGATGTTCAGTGAAGTGTCTCATATGTATTCTGAATTTCTACAGTAACACTATTTCCATAATCATATAGTTCAGCATTATTCTAACAAAATAAAAAAAAAGGAAAATCAATTTTCCCAAATGAGATTGTAATAAGTGTGACACATTATAAGCTGGAAAACTCAAAGAGAACAAAGACCAAGACGGTTGCATTTTGGTATCCAGATTGTTCGAAGAGAGGAGAATATAGACGGAATGGCATTGATTCTGCACCTCCAATTTCCTAAGGAGATTTTCTGCTAAAACTACCTAAACTTTACTAACACTCACAAAGCAAAACCATACATATTTTAAAGATAACATATTATTCAATTGCTTTATCAGGCATATTCATCAGTTATATGGATGTGAAACATCTTTTTCCATACGAGCTTTCTCTTGGCAAAGAGCAATCTATGAACGTGCCAAAGTAAATTTAACTGCAGGGTTCTAAGAAAATGAGTAATAACTAGGAGAATTTTAAACTACTTAGGTTAACAAAGGTCTCCTATAGCTAGATCTAATTCAACTTGAAGTAACAGTTGACTTTATATTTATGAGGCAGACTGCAGACAAAGGGACCATTGCTTACCAATACCATAAAGAAAAATATTTAAACATTTGATTATAAGCTTCAATGAGATGTTGTTTAAAATACGAGTTGAGTGGAGGCAGAAGTATACATGAATCATCTGGTGTGGCTGATTTATCCCACTCCATTTTATTTAAGCAGCTTTCCTGTGTCATTAAGATGGGAAAACACCAGGAATGTTCATAAATTCCAGACTTAGACTAATGTCTCTCAAAATCTCTGGAACTATTGACCCATTATCCAAATCATTATCTTTCAGGCTTGTCTTTGTAGAGACTTTTTTAATACATAACTGGTTTAAAAATACAGGATTTGAAGGCAGCATTGTTAATCCTGTTGACCAAAGTTCCACTGATCAGCATTACTGTTTTCCACATTACTGTGGACTGTCATCTGATTTGTGTGGGGAAGGTGACCAGCAGCAGTTATGTATGGCACAGACTCCCATCATACTGTGAGAGTTCAGCTCTGGGAACTTCTATTCCTCCCAAGGTGCAAGATGGTTTATACAACGCAATGAAAGAAAGACTCACCATCAGAAAATCCTTCATTTACTAATGTCTTATAAATAAGTACACATACTGTTAATCTCAGTCATCCTTCAAACGAGTTAAAAGCATTTTTTTCAGCCATGTATTTTTCCAACTAGTCATTTTGAATGTTTTTAATGTTTGTATTTAAATAATATAAGAAACAGGAGAAGATGTTGCATATATTACAATAACAGACTCGGAACAGAACTGCAGACTCTGAAGCACAGATTTTTTTGATGCTTCACTCAAAGAATATTAATACATACAACATTTTGGATGTTCTATAAAGACCAAATGGTTAGTATTAAAGAATCTTAAAAAAAACCCAACATCTAAGGAATATGTCTAGACTTTATCTGATCCCCATCTCAAGAGTGTGCCCTGGCCTTGCTGAAACTTGATGGCTCTTCCTTCCCATCCTTGGTTTCCATACAAAGAAACACATGTGTGCCACTCCAGATCATTTTGGATGACCTGAACATCATATGGATGAAAAGGATGAGAGGTTGAGGGTGCAACATATACTCTGCCAAGGTGTTGCAAAAACATGCAAGCTGATTTTCTTGGTAAGGGCGATTTTACTTGGTTGGGCTGGGGTTTGGTTGCTTATTTGTTTTTTTTCGATATAAAGACTTGTAGTACGTACACTCCTTCAGAAATGTCTATCTGTCTCTCTTGTGCTGCAAGGCCATTCTAAAGAACTGTCTTCTATGAATTTATTTCGTTACAAGAATGCGATAAAGCAAATGAGAGGGATCCTGCTACATCACAGAGCATGTTTTTAATTCTGGGTGATTAAGTAAAAAAAGGAACTATACTAGTTTTTCTTTCTTTCTAGGGATACTCTGAGAAAAAAATTCACAACACCTTTCCTGGCTTTGACCCTTCAAGCTGTATGGACACCTGGAGGGTGTCAAAACCCAGGGAGTGCGCTCCCTTCCAAGGTAGCAGGTGTTGGGGCGTTTTAGGTGAAACAGGTAAGTATCTAGATCCCCATTACAAATATATTCCTCAAGGCCATTTAAAGAATTTAATGGGTCTCCACCTGGGATGAGAGTTATCTACCTCTTGAAGCAGAGGACTGGTAAGACTCTAGGTCTAAGTGTCATTATCTTCTTTTACAGCCTAGTCCACATTTTTTCTAAATGGTACAAACAAAATATATGCCTTTATCCTCCCAGGTAGCACCATCTGGAAAAGAACTCTGAGATTTACTCAGGCAGGATAATTTTGATTACTCTGTGAAGAAAAGTGTTTTTGTCAGGTGAGCTCTGTATTTCTTTACGAAGAATAAAAGGCTTGAAAAAAGGCCTATAAGAAAGAAATGGGGACATATCTCTTTTCAAGTACAAAAAGAAATGTGTTTTGAAAGTTATGTTTGAGGCTGTTATTATGGCTTTTTTTGTACCCCCAGACATGAAGTTAAAATGCAGAGGAGTCAGCATTAAAATTTTTTCAGAACCCATTGTACTGACATGTTTCATTGTAGAAGAAAATAAAAAGAATCTGCTGTACCTAAAGCAGGAACAAATATATATATATATATATATATTAAAAAAATTGGAGAATCAGATCACCAGCTTTTAGCATAAAACACTAATAATTAATCCAATTTGAAGGTAATGTATTGCTATAAAAATTAAGCATGTTCACAGCTATGCAAATGCTCTTTTTAAAATCAGACCCTGGGACCAGTCTGCTGGCAAATAATGTTCAGTGTCACAGGTAGTGCTCTAGCAGTTTGTAATCTTCCTCCTAAACTTGACTTTAGCGCTGTTCAACACCACTTTGAAATGACAAGACTAGCAGTGAGAAAAGTCAGCATGTTAACCATTCAAACATCTCGTTTGTTCAAATTCTGTACCTTGTAACTACATTTCGCTTTTTATGAGCTTTTATAATATTTGCTGTACTTTTCAAAAGTGGAATGTTCTTCTATTTTTAAGTACCCTTTTTTTTTTCAATGTATTTCTTTCATTATGATGAATTTCCCCTATATATCTAGTTTTTCTGCATTGTTTGCTTTCCATCTCCCTGCTTTCCCACCATGAAATATTTTTATGTTCCTCTGCATTTAATGCCTTTGGACAGTTAATTTATAACAATTGTAAAATGTCAAGAGGTGCTTTCTGAGAATATAATCTCTATTAATGAGGTAAAAACCAGCAGACTTTGCTTTCAATATGGTGCAGTATTAAATAAAGACATTTCCATTGATATAATTTAAAGGATTTAAGTTTATTTTAAAAGTGGGTTGTGCAAAATTAGGCAAATCCTCATTTTGTGTGAAAGAAGAAAAAGTAAAGGCAAAGTGAGCTCACTGGTAACATCCTGAGGAGAAAGCACGCCATAAACTGGCACAGTAAAATTTTCCCAGCCAGTGCAGCTGCTTTGGTAAAACATTTGTAAGTGTGTCAGTGTAATAGACAGAGTTCCCTCAGAGCTGACCCAAAGTGGGAAATAAATTCCCACGGGAACAAAGAGTTACAACAAACCTCAGCACCTCCTGCTGCAAAAGCAATCTGCACATCTTTGACCTTACCTTGACCAGTGTAAGTATATAAGATGTACTCTAAATACTCCATTGGTCATTGCATATTATTTCCTGGGAAGGAGAGCAATTAACAAATATATGCTAGATGTTAGTCATACCCTAATGTGACCTGTTAGGGACTTAGATGCAGCAGGTTTGAGTCTGATTTACTGAATGTACAGCTGAAAAGGAGTTGTGACTGCTTTGTTTTTACAGGCTTAATCACAAACAGCGTGTACAATATGAAATGGTCTGGCTAAATTCATTGTTAGCTTACAGCACTTTGACCTGAAGGTAGTTCCTTTGATGTCAGTGGAATTGTTATGATTTTAGACAAGCTCGACCAAAATGAAAGTCAGTACCTGGCTTTTACAAATACAGAAATAGAATAATGATGCCATGTATTCATTTATTTTTAGTAAATGTCATTATCCTGAGGGTTCTGTGAAACTTAATTAATTCTGTAAAGAGCTACCATAAGGAATCATGAAATGCCTTTGTGAAATTTGTAGCTGAAAAACAGCTGTTAGATGTGAAACTCTAAGCATGATTTGGGATGTACAGTTTGGAGTTTAGCAAAGGTTTGAATCTCAGTGTTCTTTGTAGCAACATCTACAAAGGAGAACAATAGCTGACCCTGGACATTGATATAGTGTGAATGTGTGTGTATGCATGTATCCTCATGATGGAGAAGAGAGAAAGAAATCCAAGCAGCAAAACATTATAGCAGGTCATTGAGAAAATAAGATGGAAATCAAAATTTCAGCTGGGCCTTTTAGTATGATCCCAAAGGAAAAATATGAATAGTGCTTTGAGGAGCGCTTTGGATATGTGAACAAACAAAACTCCTGAATCCATCCTCCATTTCTCCTTCAGATCCTTTCTGCAAGAATACAAATATTAGCTAACTGCCATAAACAAAATTCAAGTGCAATGATATAAATGTGGTCTATGTAATGGCTACTGGATTTTCCTTATCAAAAACCAGACAAGAGAATAAGAATCTGTTCAAAACTAGTTGCTGAACACTAGGTAATTCACATTCTTGTTCTGTTCTGCCTGGAAACATTTGAAAAAGAATATTTAAGACAGGAACAACTCTATTCCATTAATAAAAATGCTGGCAATATATGAAAAGGCCAAAATATTACATGACTCCTCTGGGTGGGTGAGCTAAACAAGCAGTGGTTTAAGTAATCGCTTTGTATGTAGAGAAACTCTCCTAAAAAGAAACAAGCATTAGCCCATTAAAAAATTAAATATGCTACACCTAAGTAAATGCTCATAAGGCCCATAGCACTGCAAATAAAGACAAGCTGTATGGGTTCAATAGTTTCTATAGAGGTAAATATTTTTTACACTAAAATTCATATATCATTCAAATATAGTTAAACTCATGAAACTTACTCTATAGATTTTGAAGTTAATCTTTTGGTGAACAAGTCTAAGAGGTGTATAGTTCCCCATAAGACTGATATTCTTACAAGCTCTCTGCACAGAACACTAACTCACTGGCCCTGCTGGTAGTGTTAAAAGTTCCTGAATGGTTTCTATTATAGACTCTTTTTCATCCAGGCACTATGTTCAACTATGTTAAACTCGACCATCAAAATTCACTACAGAGATGCAATCAGCCAAGAATAAGTTTTTCATTTTGCATGTCTGTGTTTCTTAAACTGTCTTTTATTTTTAGAAAGAAATAGAATAGTTTTTTTGAACTGGGTGTTTTTCCTCAACAGTAACAGTGAAAACTACCCCCAAGCTAAGGGTGTGTATCTAAGTCATATTTCAGCCCCTCTTGGAACAGATCCTACAAACTATTGCTCAGGACAGAGATTTTCCAAATATAAGTAATGTTAATGAAGTGGATAGGTTTACTGATGCAGATGAATTTGTGGTTTCAGGGTCAGGCCATTGGATTGAGCTTTTTTTCTTTTCTTGTATTTTAATACCAAAATAAAACCAGCCATCCTCAGTTATTTGGGGGGGGGGGGGGGGGGGGGGGGGGGAGGGAGGGGAGGGAGCAGTGGAAATCCTGAAAAAGAAACATTAAAAATTTTCCTTTTTTTTAATTTTATTATTATTTCCATTTGGTATCTAAATAATGTACTAGGATTGGGTTTTTTTTCATTATTTTTCAACCTGAGAGAAAATTTTTCTCAGCTCCTCTGTCATTTGAAGAGGAGAGGATGAACTGATGGGATGCTGGAGGCCTGCAATGATTTTAAAGGACTTTTTTTTCCTGGTTTATTAAGGAAATGGAATTAAACAAAACTGCTCATTCAGCCTCTGCCTTTGACACAAGAACACATGCTGTCAACAAATAATCATTTGCTTTCATCCATCACAGTCACACAAGGTTCAGGCAGTGTTCAGCCCACTGGAGAGCGCTACCAGCAGCAAGACACTGCAAATGCAATTCTGCCCTTCTTCATTTCAGTGCTCATGCCTCTTTTCCCTTCTGTCCTCCTAGAAAAGGCACAACTGAATTACGGAAAGATAATGCTGTTGGCATGTTATGTAAATGAAAACATTCACAGTTTTATCAGGTTATTTTTATACTGAATTCATTTGTTCACCTATCATTGGCTACCTTGCTTGCCAGCCTGGAAAGGGTGTGTTGGCAGCAGGGAGCAGGAACATATAGATGCATTCAGTTAGGACATTAGGCTTCAAATGCTTTCTCTAGAGTTAGGAGAGAGCAATAAACACCTCAGCAAGGCAATTCAAAGCATCAGAGTTAAAGTAGACCCTTTAGTCAACTGAATCACTCTCTAGACTTACAGGCTTTATGGACCATATCTTCACTGACCACAGGAAGAGTTTAAACACTTGGCTCATATATAGGCACAAATATATACACCCATAACCATAAGTGCTTCAGAGAACCTCCTGCTGAATAAGATTAAGAGACATTAACATTAGGAAGGACTTTTCTCAGTTTCAGAGGAAACACCCCCCACTACCTTCTGACAATTCTGTAATCTACTGCATTGTAATCCTTCCTTACATATAGATTGTGGATTTGGAGTTCAAACAAATCTTTCAAAGCAAAAAAACATTAAAAAGTGGGGAGAGAGATCAGTATTTGAGCTCATTTTCTCTTGAGTACAAACCTGACTGAAGGGCAAAGATGCCCTTGTTCATTAATCTGCGGTGTAAATGAGTGAAAAGTTTTATGTGACACATGCAGGAAAAGCTTTTATCGTAGGAGATTAACCTTTCTTGTCCTTTATTTCTCATCTAATACATCATAAGGCACTTTCTTTGGAAAGCAACTTTTCTTGTTACTGCTCAAAATCTCCTTGTCAACATTTCTTAGGCTCTGTGCATAATCCCTTTGGCTTCTCTGTGGAAGACAACAATCCAGCTCCTCATCATATACTGGTGTTTAAATGATAGGACTGTGAACTGCCTGGAAATCCTCAGGGCTTGTATACAGACACATGGAGTGAAGTCTTTCTGCCATGTATTTAAACGTGGAAAACTTCCAGCCCAGATGCCATATAACCGATATTAGAGCAACATGGTGTTTGAAATATTAGGTCTTGCTGAGAACTACGGTATGTTAGAATGAGCACAGCATGGCACAAACACTGCTATATGATTTCTACAGGGGATATTAACTCAAATGCAGCATTACATTAACGCAGCTACGTGGGTTCCCAACAGGAGCTTGCCCTGAGATTTATAAATAGGTATAATCTGTATGTGTCACTGGTTTCACTGAACAGCTTGCTGTGGATGAATAATCTTTAGTGAGTGTTAAATTTGCTCAAAAGATTCATTTTTTCCTACCTATAATTTATTTGAAATATAGAATTGTAGTACTGCATGCTTGATGCACAAAGAACATTAAAAAGAATCCATAATGATCTTCAGGAGCTTTCCAAACTTGTCCACAATCTTTCAGATCTAGATAAAAGACAATCTTTATCTTCTGGATCCACTAATAAATGATCTGCCATGTTGTAAACTCAGATTGTTTTGAGGCATTCAACCTTTACACAGAAAATATTAAATCTCATACTTAATAACATTGTTTTCAGTGTCAGATTCTTAGCTAGTATCAGCTGATGAATTCATTAGCCTCTTTGAATGGCTTAAATTTACACCAGCTGAGGATCTGGCTCCTATTCTTGAAAATCCAAGCCAACACGAAAGGACTTTCCTCTTTGTTTCTTATAGTCTTTCCAGTATTACAGCTACTAATCCCAGATGTAGCTTGTGCTGCTGACAGATGTCCTCAATAATTATATTGTTGGGTCTTCTGCTTACTATGTTTAGCATGATACTGACATATGGCAATGCTGAAACGATACTGGGGCACTGAGCCAATGTTGTCATTTCCTATTTACAAAGTAATATGTTTGGTAACCAACATGAATTCAAATAGGAAAGAGCTTTCTGATGAGGGCCCCACAGTCAGTGCTGGTTAGTGGGAGGCATAATACGTAAATGGAGAGATTAAGTGCTTTATTTTAATTAATCAATTACCTAATTAAAGGGGCAGGGCTGACAGCTGCATAATTGCAGTTAGATCTTTGGAGGTTGAAACATTTTCTTTCTCTTTTCAGGCTCTCAACCTTCATGCCACCTTTCATTTCTTTCACCCCTTTTCCTCCCTTTATGTCCTGCTGCTTCTTTCTCTATAATACTCACAAAATTAGTCTTTTCCTCATCATCCCTGCTGCCCAGATACACTGCCTGTTTGGCATAATTTCTTCTAGATGACCATGACTTCCCTTCTTGCCTTATTTTCCACATAATTTCATATACAGATGCAGATATTTTCTGCCTGTCCTCCCACTGCCTCAATGGCTTTCCTGCTCCTTCATTGCTCTGTTCGCCAGTGCCAGAATTTTCCACAGGGATAATTCCAATATATCCTTTTCTATTTGACACTCAAGGATTTTATGTCTCTTCTCAATTCATTTCCATAATGGACTTTCTATAGTGCCTCCTTCGACCTTCCTGGCTAGGAAAACAAATGAGCCTTGAAGCTTGTTTCAGTTTGGAGAAGATAGGAGTACAAATCAAGGGTTTTGCCACTCCCTTTTATTTACAAAGACCATACAAAGCCTCTTTTTAACTGAACTGAGGAGGAAGCAAATAAGAGGAGACTTTTTCCTGTTAGAACAGTTTCATGCCTCTTTTAGCCAGCACTTAAAGCCCAAAATATCATCCTTGATAAGCTCTGTTTATTTGTTTTGAGGGTCTGGCTCTCAACACTTGTTTGGAGAGTCAATAGGTTTCTTTCCTCAGTATTGTTTTTCCCACCTTGGTGTCCTGTGCACACATACATCTCTTCTAGGGCAGTATCCCCCCAAATCCTTTGTCACCATGGATATCACAAGGTGATTGGTTTTGACGCATGTACTTTGCAGGAGGTTTTCTACAGATTGGGCAATCGTTTTGCAAAGTGTTTAAATTCATATTACCTGACAAATCTTATGGGCAGCTCATTTTAAGTGAAGCTCAACTCAGACCATAATTCTGACACAAAGTAGTCAAAGACAAAGATTTAAGTGAAATGAGGCTTACAGAAGGACCCCTTAGATACACTTACCTATTACAACAGGTTGATCACTCACAACTACTAGATATAAATACTTGTGGAACAGTATATTCTTGCCTAGTATCACAATGCTGTTTTATCTCCAGCTCGGATTTAAAGACAGAGACAATACAGAAGGCTGTAGGCTTTCCACACCTCAAGTCTGATATTATCTTGAGAAAGCAACACAGAACTTCATACTGGCTATTTATAGAGATGGAACTCTTCAAACTGAGACAGATGTGTGGTTTGATTCAGAGGTTCTGCAGCCCACAGGCAACTTGTAACCTGTGTTTTGTCTGCAAAGAGACAGATTAATTCCACCACTTTTCACAGAATAAACCAACTATGAAGGCTGTAGCCAATGCAGATCTTTTCTAGTTGTGCTGATCCCTGTATGAATAACTGACCACTTCTGGCCTGAAGCTGTCAACTAATTAGAAGATGGAGTGGTCAGTCTCACTGAGTTACTAACTAATCCCCCTGGCTTTAGTCCAAAAAATCCTACATTCCAGATTCCAGTTTCTTCTCTTGAATTCTGTCTCATTCCAGCAACAGGTCTGCTCCAAAAGTGCCATACCTAGATCAAAGAGTCTGTGTTCCATACATTTATTCTTCAGGTCAAGCAACCATACTAGTAAAACTAGGCTATCAGAAGTCTGACAATCTACCCTGGAGAGCACATACAGGATAGATCCTTCAGTGACAGACACAGAGAAGGGGACAACTGCCCTTGTGTCATCCAGATTTGGGTCTAGACAGACTGGGCAAGCCTAGCTGTGTTGCTGGGACTAGGGCTGGTTGGTGCTTTTGTGGCTAGCAAAAGAGGACACCTAAATCAAGAGACAAATTTACAGACCTGAAGATGTGAAAAGAGATGCTTTCTGTCATATCCATGGTCAAAAATACAGAGTAAAGGAGAGATGGAGGGGCAATAAGAAACACCACATGAGTTGGGTTGCAACAGGAGCTACATCAGACTGAACTGTGGCATAATCTAAGGACTATGTGTTGTTCACATAACTGGGGGCATGCAGAGAGCAAACCAGCATGTGTGAATGAAATTTGGCTCATTACTGCAAAGATTCACCACTATCAGTCTGCTGAATTGTCATTCCTCCCAAAGATTAACAGTTCTCTTCTGGAATTCATATACTTGTGAAGAAACATACCCCTTGAATACTCTGTGTGTGTGTGTTCAGGCTGAGAACACAACCAAAAAATAGTACTTTGAGTTAATTTTTCAAAATTAGACAACTTTGGAATCAAAACAGTCTCCGAACTTCAGCAGTGGAAGTCAGGTGTTCCCACTCAAACTTTAATTCAGCAGTGATGGTGACTTATACTTTAGTTGAAACTCTGTGTTATGGCATGTATTTCCAGGTGCATCTATTGAACACGCAGTACTGATTTCAATACACAATATCTACATTGCCACAGATGCTACTTTTGTTACCTCCATGTCCTACCAGCCATTGCCTTTGGATTAAAGGTTGAGGATTGAAGTATATCAAAAGCTATAACTGAATGAAACATTGAAATGAAAGCCAGAACCTGAGATGCATTCAATGTTAGGCAGAAAATCAGGAATATCTCAGTAACTACTTTGATGCTACCTTACTTTTGCTGAAGTTCATGATTGTGGAGAAACTACATACTATGAATAAGAAACTGTTATCTTTTTATTCATGAACTCATATTACAAACTGAATTGTGAAGCAGATATTTTTTAGGGATCTTATTTTCTCCTTGCTCAAGTGACCGGTTAAGATCTTTCTAATCATAGTTTCCTATGGAACAGGGCATTTATACCAGTTTCAGGACTTCCTTCCAGATTCTTGAAATATATCTCCAGTGGATCCACACTATCAGGGGAGCCAAATTAACTACAACCTTTGAAACTATCAGGTTAATGTTAAATGCCCAGTGGTAAATTGTGCAGCAGTGTCTTTTTGTTTCTGTAATATTACATGGATGGCAAAACTTGAGAGGCTTTCCTAGCTCCTCTCATGCCCTTTGTTATTATGCCTCTCACTTGGTGGATCTAAAGTCCATAGTGTCTTTAAAGTAAAGTTCTTTTTTTTTACAGGAAGAGCTTGTTGCCTGGTGAGCCTTTCCCTTCTGATGGAGGCAAACTCCCCTCTGCAGGCTACACAAGGACAAACTGCTCAGGAAGAGCTAGAATCCCCTTCTCCAATGATGTAACTCCCTCAACTTCATTGAGAGCAAAAAAACTTGGCTACAGGATCATTTTGTATAATGTAGTGGTTAAAATCCCTGTTGCAGTTATTTTCATACGAAGAAATTAGTTAAAAGCACTTTGATTCTTTGGCAAATTTTTGAGCCTTCTGGATCTGATATTTCTAGGGCTTAGAATGTGGGCTTGTTACCATGCAACTGGATTTTTTGTTTGTTTTGGAAATAAAAGATTTCTTTTTTCAGTACATGGATTGGATGAAATTGCCAAATGCAATGAAGAAAAATCTGAAACAAGAAGTAAAAAGTTATCCCTGCACATAATTTCCTTTTAAGAGCTTGAAATTACTGATCTATTTCCCTTTATCTAACTGTTAAAGGATTTTAAAAAAGGAAGCTATTCAAAGCAAGGGCAAAAAAAGCCCACCTCTAAATAAACTGACACCACATCATAATATAAAATAGAAAATTAAATGAAAGATTAAATAAAGATATAAAATGTAAAATATCTGTGGATGCTGCTGCCCTATGAGAATCACAGAATCATTAAATGGTTTGGGTCTTAAAGATCATCCAGTTCCAACTCCCTGCCATGGGCAGGCGTACTTTTCACTAGACCAGGTTGCTCCAAGACCCATCCAACCTGGTCTTGAACACTGTCAGGGATGGGGCAGCCAAAACCTCTCTGGGCAACCTGTGCCAGTGCCTCACCACCCTCATAGTGAAGAATTTCTTCTTTATATCTCATCTAAATCTGCCCTCTTTCATCTTGAAGCCATTTCGCCTTGTCCTATTCTTACATGCCCTTGTGAAAAGTCTCTCTCCAGCCTTCTTGTACTGGAAGCTGCTCTAAGGTCTTTCCTGAGCCTTCTCTTCTCCAGGCTGAGCAAGCCCACCTCTCTTCATAAGAGAAAAGTTCCAGCCTTTTGACCGTCTTTGTGGCCTCCTCTGGACTTGGTGCAACAGGCCAATGTTCTTATGCTGGGGGCCCCAGAGCTGAACAGAGTACAGCAGGTGGGGTCTCACAAAAGCATAGCAGAGGGTGAGAATCACCTCCCCCGACCTGCTGGCTTTCTGGGCTTTGAGCTCACACTGCCAGGTTATGTCCAGATTTTCATCCACCAGCACCCTCAAGTCTTTTTCCGCAGGGCTGCTGTGAATCTGTTCTCCACCCAGCCTGTGTTTGTGCTTCCTACTTTCATCTCCTCTATAGAAAACATGAATTAACAGAACAAGCTCAGCATTTTTCTAACACCTTAAGTATCTTTGCTTTCAGAAACTGGTGTATTCAGAAAATGTCCAGTATTACTAGCAACACATTGATAGTGAGTTGTTACTTCCTCACCTAGGATATATTATTAAAGCAATCACTGAAATGTTAACACACCATATGCTTGAAATAAGTTTAGTAGATAAAATATTTTTTGACTTTTGACTTTTGTGTAGAACCCCATTAAAAGAAAGACATGTCGCAACTGATAGTAATGCGTTGCCTGAAATCTAGATTCCTTGGAAAAGGAGTAGAAAGCTTATCAGCCACTCAGCCACAGGAGAGAAGGGTGCCAGCAGCAGCTAGTTCTTCCAGCTGGAGATAGAAATATATCTCAAAATATGAATATCTCCGTTTTGAGCTTTGACATCCAATGTATGTGCACATTTGACATTTGCTTCTCAGTTAAGCCAGAATGTAGACCTTTGGTATCTCTGTTGATTTTTGAACAGCTACAAAATCATGTGTTTTGCTGCTGTTAACTGAAACAGAATAAAGCCCTTCTTAGCTTAGGAGAACTAAACTCAGATCTCTTCTACTCTAAGAAGATAACCATAAGCTTATAGGTACATTCACCACTCCTCAAGCACAGTCATGGTAACCACAGTCCAGCTAATAAGTGTGGGGCTAATAACATGGAAAGCAAGATGAGATGTAATAGCATTATCTGTTCTACTACTGTGGACTGCTTCTGCATTTCAATTTAAACAGACAAACAAACCTGAAAGTAAATTATGTACAGAGCAGGCCCATTTTTGCTCTCTCCCAAGTAGTGTTTACTCCCAGTGCTCACTCCCAGGTGTTTGCAGAACTAAGCTTTCTCCTACTTGTTCTTTCTCTGGTCTCATGCCTCTTATATCCTCTGCTGCAGATCTGCCCATTTCCAGGAGCAAGGTAGAGTTGCAGTTTTCAGTATGACATTTAAATTTACACATATTCTATTCCCATGCAAAATTAATTAATAAACTGCTATGACACTTCTTTTTCTTGTGTTTTAAAGTGGAAGTCATTGTGACTTTTATTTTATCCTGAACTCCATACTCTTTTAATGTGTTAATTCTGACTTAAGAGATACAATGTACTTAAGAGACTTTCAATGTCCAAATAGATTCAGGGCTTCAGATTAAAATGCTGTCCTGAATTTAAAAGTCTATATTCTATTTCAGAAACATAAGTTGTATTTTGGAGCTTTTCCTGGAAACCTATTTTCAAACTGTGGCTTAAACAATGACAAGGTATGAAACTACACTTTGTTTATGGCCTTAAATATACTATCCTGGTTTTGGCAGAGCTGAGGATCTTCTCTTCCCTTGGGCATCATCAGAATTTTCTGTCACATTGCACCTCAGATTTTTTTTTTTCTTATTTTGTTCTTAATTGAAAATTTAGGATTTTTAATGATCAGAATACAAAATGTACACCTTGGCCTCCAAGTCCCTAGTGCCCAAATGATTAGATAGTGTCAATGATGATTAACACCAGCTGACACTCTGGCTCCAGATAACCAGCGCATTGCTTTGGGAACTTAAAGAGACCATTTAAACATTTAACCTTAGACATACAACTTTGCAATTCAGGTCTTAACTGCTTGGTACTCGTCTCCATAAGAGAAACACCTCCCTTTGGAAGATTTCACATGTTATCAGGTCTGGTTTTCATTTAATCACCAAGTAGCATAGCAACTGCCTTGTCTCTTACTAGCTGTGAGAGCCTAAGTAGATACTTCAAAGCCCCTCTTGAAATCATAATGAAAAACAATTTCTAGCTGAGAACAGTAGAATCATTTGCTTTGTGTTCCCACGGCACCACAGAGGAGAAAAGAGCACAATGAAGCTGAAGAGTAATGTGTTGACAGAGAGAGAGGCTGAAGGCTATAAAGACATGTAAAACAATAAACACTGTATGTCATGCCATCAAAATATTTCAGAGGGCAAAGCAGTTCAGGAAAACAGTCTGCTTTTGCAGCCATACAGTTTGTTTTTTTCAGATTCTATTTATTACAGTAAAATTATACCAGATGCCCCTTAACTTTCCACTGTAAGAAATGGCCAGCAATCAAGTGGTATTGTTACCCCAAGGGCTACCAGACATAGATATTTAAATATTGAAAAGTAGTTTTGCAAAAGAGCCTTTGTCACTGCAGGTGTTTGGATTCTTTTGCTTTGCTTACACATTCATATTTTATGCATCCTGCAAGAACTGATTTGTTTCTGGATGTGCCCAAACTTTTCATATTTCTTTCTCCTTATCCCTACTTACATTTATTGTAGTATTGCAAAAACCCAGAGAGAAAAGATCGCCTAAAGCCTAGCTAGTGATCCCGTTTCTCTAAACTTGAGTTTCTACTCTAAACACAGGGAGAAAAAGGTCCCAAACATGCAATCCAACTATATGCGGCTTGACCTGTTGTGTCTACTCACAGATAATGCAGGTTTATGCTCAGTCCTCCAATAAGGACTCATGGGCTAGCAGACCAGGCCATGGCAGAGGTGACTGAAGCACTTAGGCAGCAAATGCTATTACAACTTCAGGAGAATCTGGGGTAACAGAAAAGAAAACCTGAAGAGACTAAGCCCCAAAAAGGTTAAGGAAAGCATTATCCAAGATCCATTTACTAAGCACATCAGTGCTGCAGGTTACTACTAAATGAAGCCCTGAAGATGTAGAAATTGCCAACCTGCTTTCATAAGACATCTACTACAGCACCCTCTGTTCACAGGGGAAACTGATGTTTAGTTCTTCCTGTGCCAACAGAACTGGCATATTCTACATTACATATATTCCTGGCATATTTTGCCTTTCAGGATTATTCATTCGTGAGTCTACAATCTGCTTTTCTTCTGGGCTCTTCACTTTGCCAAATAGCTGGGAAAGTTTCTATGTTATTATACTTCTCAAAATTTCATTTTTTTCAGTGATGCAGATAACAGGAAGAAAAGAGATTCCACACATTTTTATGTAACTAATGAAGATTTACATACCATGTGTAGAAATAGGTAAGACTATATACCTTTTCTCTCAATCTTTGAGCACACAATGCATGGATTGATCCTTGAATTGAACCTAATTATTGGCTAATTACTCCTCACATGAGGAACCAACTTGCATAGCTCCATCATGAACTGATATAATTATACTCTGCAGACTGAGGCAACCCCTCTACATGGGCTTCACATTTCCCAAGCGAATATGCCACCTTACTCAGACTTAGAATGAGACTCTGTATTTCCCAAATAAACAGATCTAAATGGGGCATCAGTTAATCATCAAGTATATTTAATAATTATTGAAACTCATTTTAGCACTTTTGCTGATATCAGTTTATTAAGTTTTCATCTCTTGGACCACAAGATGTGGGTCTCATTTTTTATTTGGTTGATGACTGCCCCTTTCTACATTCTTAACTTCAGCACTTTATAAGCCCAGACAAAATTATTTTTCCCCTTGCAGGTCCTACCACTTTTGATGGATTATTTCATTATTTCCATATTCCACTCACAAAACTCTCTATAAAACCTCATTAGCACATTTCTTTCTTCCTTCTCTATTTCACATGCTCGGTTGCTGAAGCACTCCTTCCTGGGCTGATAACTGGGCAAGCTGTTCCCAGGTCTGCAGCCAATCTATAGGTCAGCCAGTGGGAGCAGTGACAGAAACACTGAACACCATACCCAGACGCCAACAGCTCTCCTCTCAAAATGTGTTAATTCTTTTCTCATGTTCTGCTGGCCAGCACCTTTTGCATGACATCCGTCCATTCCTTCGTCTTCTGAGCTGGTAGTTATCATTTGTTTTCACAACAGTTACATCTGAGTACCAAAGCCCAAAGCCTTCACTGAAAATGCAGATCTTCTACAACAAGATCTTACTACAGTGGTTAAACATTAAGTGAATCAACAGCATAACTTTTAGTAATGCTTAAACCTTCAGGACTGTTGAAGTCTGCAGATGTAAGAAAACTAACAACTGAAACCTCTTTTTGCTTGAACATTACACCAAAGGGAACTCATAAGTTCAAAGACTTCTATAAAGCTAAGAGTGGTGCAGAAAATTGGAGGAATAGAGAAGTTGTCATTCTGCAGTTTCAACACCTTTGTATTTTAATGGTTCATGTTAAAAATTCAGGGTTGATTCTTGTCTCAGGCAAGAGAGACAGGAGCACAGCATAGCACTGTATGCAGCACAGTATGGCTACAATTCAAAACAATGAAGAAGTGCCAATATAGATGTGTTTAGATGAGGATAGCTAGTGTGGACAGAAGAATATGCTAATATTGTGAACTCATGTAACTGAATCTTTATATGAGTTTTGTCAGCATAACTCTGCAGAAAGTTACAGGAATATAAACTTGCACTTATAGTAAAACATGAGTAGTGTTCCAACAGAACTATTAAAGACTATATTTTAGGTAATCTCTGTGAAAAGGATCAGAATGGTAAATTCAATCCATGCTTCAGAGGACTCAGAAATATATTTACTGAACACATTCTGAGTCAGCTTAAAGGCTTCCCTTCAGGGCCCATCATCGATGAGCCAACAGACTTCTTAAAGCAAAGAGTAATTTAAACTCCACATAAGTAACACAGTGTAACAACGGAAAGGGTTAATACCACAGAAGTCTACAAGAATGTTGCTGTCTTCTACATGAGGTCTTTTGCATATTCCTCTCTTTTTGATACATTAGGCTTGAGGTTTTGCTTTACTTGAGCAAAAGCACTGTATGTCTCGCTTCAGAGAGAATATTTAAATTCCTCTCCTCCATCTTTATCAATTTAATCACCTCCACCTGTGTTTATTATCCTGGGGAAGATAGTCTGGTGAGCCCACAAAGGAGCAGAAGTAATCAATTATAGTTGCTGGGGAGCGGCTATTTCGGCTGCTGTCCCTCCTGATCATCCAGTTATGGAATTTGGTTAGTAGAGATATACCCTTCTTAACTTTTCTCATCAAGCAGTGCCCATAGAGTCATTATCACAAGCTGCTCCAGCCTGTTGAAGCAGAGTTGTTTATTAAGGGCAATTAGTGGGGTTGGCCTGCAAAGTAAACAATAGGAGATGTGGACATTATCCCAAAGGAGAATCCTTGTGATGTCCACTAGAGAAACCACTACAGACACACAAACTGCTGCTATACTGCCTTTGGTCTCCAGAGAAAATAACAACTCATCTGTGTGAGCAGAGTTTGAAAAGTGATTTGGATGCTCAGTGTTAACTGTTAAAGCTAGATTTTCACCTTGTGTATGAATAGGTGTTAATGGAAGGATGAGTGATCCTGCCTTCCCGTGGCAATTCCTACACATCTCACTGTGCTGCATCTGTTGGTTGCCATGTCCTGTCCTTCATTTTTGACCTGTCTTTTAAGATCTTTAAAACTGGGTCAAGCACAATTTTTTATGGTGTGTTTGCATCACGCACAGCATAAGAAGAGTGTCTGTGAAGCACTGTGATGCCTGTGCCACTTGCTGGAGCAGTTTACCAGCTGCCTATACCAGACATGTGGCTAGAGCTCCTATGTAAGGCAGACCTGCCTGGAAACCTACTCTGCTTGCCAGGCCATCAGGGATTTGGCCTCCAGGCAGACTACCCTGACAAAAGAGACTTCAGGTGAGGTTTCACAGCTGCTTTGACCTAATTTACCCTCCTGTTGACAGGCTAATCCTACTCTCTCCTAATACTCACTTCTTCCCACCTAATCTCAGTGCAAGTGCCTCGATGATATAACTTACATTCTTTGCTTCAAAATTTGTTCTCACTTTTAATAAATAAAAGCAAAAAAAGTAATTTCAATTTCTTAGGCTTTGCAAATCCAAACCCATCAAGCCAACTAAAATATTCCTGACTGACACCACTATAGTCGATAGCAAGTGGGAGCAGAAAGGGCCCATGATATTGTTATTTTTAGTTCAAGTCTTGCTTATTTGAATTAACCCAATGTGGTCTAATTTTACATTTCTTTAACTTGTGCAATTTCACAGTCTTTGGCTGGAATTTGTAAGATATAATTTGAGTAGAATGTGTAAGTAGCTTCTTATACAAGTAACAGTTCAGATATTTCCCAAAGCAGCAATATTAGAACTCTTAAATTTTACATTATTTTGTCTGGAAAGACAGAGGATATCTCTTCCAATCTCTCTTGTATTAAATCATTAATGGGTGTGTATTAGTCTACATACAAAAATAATTCATAATAGAAAATTAACACTGCCTGCCTAATGCTCCCTTAGTTAGCCTGAGTTAATCAGTATTCCCTAAATGGGATTGTACTGAAAATGTATATAATTAAAAAGGTGAGATTTTTAAGGTCATTTTACTAAAAAAAATTTCAATATCACTCTTAACTGCAAACTACTGTGGTTTTCCAAATTAGTAAACTTAAATTTAAAGATCCTTAAGAGTAATATTCTCAAATAGGAGATGTGATTTTATAGGAACTGGAGTCTGGAAGGTTTCTTGCTTTAGCAGTGGGCAGAAGGAGGAAAGAAGGGTTATAGGCAGGTTAGGGTGAGCATATTCCCGAATAAAAAGCCTTGATTATATTGAGAAGTTCAGTCACTTGTAGTTGATCTTATTATTCTTCTGTTCTTGAAATACAACCTGTTTGGCACTTCCAGACTAGCAGGGCTGAATTAGGGTCAGGACACTCTTTAATCCTTGACCCAAACTAGTTTACAAACACACAGATTCAGCTGCAGTGCCTTCTGGTTTTGTAGTCTGCAGGCTCTGAGAAAATGGCATATTTGGGGAATTTTAAGGATCCTTCTGGAAGGGTCATACATTCACAGGTTGTATGAGAAGCTGCTATTATTCCTTTGAGCTGCCTGAGTTAGGGGGTATTTCAGCCAGATTGTAGCCATTTACATTATTGCAGCAAGGACATTTTTTATACCTGTGAGCTTAACACTATTGGCATTTCATTTTTCTCTTAATCAGCTTTCAGTGGAGTTGATCTTGACTTAAGATAGGGGATGACCTCTCAAGGTCATACCCTTTCTGTCATCTGAAAAGCATTAACCATGGGCCATTCTAGGACTTTTTTTTTCTTTTCAGCCAGCAGGCTAGTTGCCTGAAAGCAGTTTCAGATTTGACTTATTAGTACTTTCTGTTATGAACTCTCTGCTTTACAAATTCTTCTGTATGTACTATATTCTTCTGCCCTTGAGTAGTGAGATTTCAGTTTCTTCCAGACTAAAATCAGTGTTAGCAAGCTCATTGTTCTGAGCAGTAAACAAAAATTGCTACCAAAAATTGCTACCAAGTCACTGTTCTTAAAACAATAAAGTTATGCGATGTTTTCAGCCTAGGTCTTGTGGAAACTACCCCCCCCCCCTTCACAAAATTACATGCCTCCAAAGCCACAGATATAACTAAAGCTGGCTGTTCCCTTTTTAATTTCTTCCAGTGATGTGCATATACTAACTATAATACTTTTTAACTCAAATGTGCATGTCTTCAACTTCCAGACACTGGTTCTTGTTACTTCCTTCCTCCTAGATTGAAGGGTTATTTAATACCCATTACGTTCTCCCTGTGAAAGTACTGTGATTGTGATCAAGCGCAAAACTACATCATGCTGGCAGAGGCATCCAAGGCATTTGAGCTGTCTCAGTTTATACTAACCAGCAGAAGAGGAAGTGTAGAGAAGTGCAATAGAGAGATACCAGAGCTGACTGCACACTGAAGAGCCTGAATCCAGAGGACTGTGTAGTTACATTTGCAGGCAGGCTACAATTAGAGCTAATTATCATCACTTTTACCATGCTGGGACCTCACATTAGGTTGCTCCTTCACTTTGATCCTTAGGTGTTTTTCAGAGTCCTGTTTATGAAAAGATCCAGATCATCTTTCTCCATTACCTTATTCTTATTTCCTATATTACCTAGTCTGTGTTGGGTTTTGGGGTTGGGTTTTTTGGGGGGTTGGGGTTTTTTTGTGGGGTTTTGTTTTTTTTTGTTTGTTTTCATTTTAATTACAAATGTTATCATAAGTGATTTAATATTTACTTTCAGAAATAATCAGTGAAGTCGTTGAATGGTATCAGGTCTGCTACCGATCCCCATGAAACTCCATTATAAGTATGTTCAGCTGTTGATAATTTCCTGGAGACAATCTCTTTTTAAGATCTATCACTTAACCAGTTCTTAATTCATAAAACATTTTCCTTATTAATAGTATATGATGCCAATGTTTAAATCAGAACATCTTGTGCTGCTAAATCCAAATATTTTACAGAAAAATCAGATTACTCAAACAAGTTTGCAATTTCATCAAAGAATAAAGTGAGATTTCTTTGACATGATCTGCTTTTCATAAAACCATGTTGTCTGGAATTAATTTTATTTCTATCCTTTAATTATTTCTCAGCTGATTCTCTTCCCAACTTTTCTGTTTTCTGGAACAGATGTCAGACTAATTGACCTACTCTTACTCCAGCCATCTTGTCAGACTTTTTGGAGTATTGGCACTTTAGAGTAAGTTCACTGTCAGTCTTCTAGAATTTTCCTGGTATTCCAGGGTTTGTTAAAAATGAGGATTAAAGATTTCCTAGAGCAATTTGTAAGCAAAGCTTCATTGTCCACTGAATCAAAAGTGCTTAATTCTACTTAAAGCTGCTTTATATCTCCCTCAGACTTTGACAAGACATAAAGAAATTTGTTGTTCCTATGTGGTAGAAGTACATCATCTGTATTTTGTTTCTAGAAATCCGGCCATTTCAAGAATTTTAACTATTCTAAGTCTTCTAATAAGAATCTGACGATTTGTTCCCAACATCAGGACAATGCTAAAACATAATTTTCTTCCAACATATATTAAAAACACATTTTATCATGCTATCATTTTCCCTCAGTATTTTTAGTTTCTCACATCCTCTTTTCAGTATTTTCTTTAAACCTCCATGTTAAATGTACAGGTTTTTCTACATATTGTATATAGTTGTGGGGTTTTTTTCCTAAATGTTGCTTTGCTTCTTGATGTAACCAGTCATGTTTTTAATAAACAATTTAGACACTTGGATGTGAATCACTGGGAGATCTAGGTATGTAGCAAATACATGCTAAATCGAACCCCAATGTTATCCCAAATTTCCTGTCCAACCCCTTCTCTCCATTAGATTTTCAAAACTGGTTTTGCCTCTCTAAATTGAACCCTTTTGAATACACTTTGAGGTACTTTATAAGTAAAAAACGATTAATATTTGAGATATAACTTCTGTTCTCTCACTTTAATTACAGACAAATTGCAATCAATGGTCTTTAAGCAGCACGTTTCCAGTCCAACACCACTCTTACATTTATCCATCACTTAACCCATCCTGCTATGCTGCTGTGGAAGCTTGAAAGCCTGAAAAGAAGTTCCACTTGTTCCTGAAGAAAATTATCAGCAATGCTGACTTTTATTATCACAGCAGTCTTTGTCCTGAAGAATAAAATGAAGTTGTTCCCTCTTCATTGGAGCTGTTTTTCCTAGTTTCTCTACTAAAAGTTCAGAATATGCAATCTCTTTGCAAACATGTTTGGCATAACTTACTGTACAGCAAAAAAGGGCCAATTTGGAAAAGGTATGAAACTTCACATGTAAAGAACCATTGAATAATTGTCATCAGAGAAAGAAAAACCTTATTGAAAACACAAGACTGCATGTAAATACAGGCTTTCCACTGAACTTCCCTCAGGTTTCAGCTGAAGCTAATTAGTGTAATTTGCAAGATATCACAGTGGTTCATAAGATGTTTAAATTAACTCATTAACCCTTATCTGAGCATGTCATAAGCTTTGCATGTCATAAGCTCCTGCAAGAGATATTTTTTCTGTCTTTTACTGTAGTTTTTAGCTAATCGGAAACTAAGGTTCAAGTGAATTGTTCAAGATAGTACACTAAATGTGCAGCAGAGCAGGCAGGGATTTGAACACTCTTCTCCATGAGACATTAACTCATGGACTGATCCCTTTTTCTGTAAAAGCTACAGCTGTTCTTTGACTGAACAAGGAATTCCCTTTCTGTGCAGTCAATTCACATCTTCCCCTTTTTTCCCCCCTCCGCCAGCAGCTTTCAGATTTACTTTCTTCCAGTTCTGTTATACAGCTTATTTGCTTCTAAATCTGAACAGCAGAGAGATAGAGAAATGGGCAGCCCTGGAATGAGGCTTGTGATGAAATGAATTACAGTGGTGCCAGATAGCCTGCTAAAACATTATCAGTCTACAGTGACAATAAGCTTACAATAATCTATATTTCCATCTTCATGTTCCATTGTTCTAGTCAGGTTGTTTGTTTAAGCCTCTTAAGTTAATTACTGAAATTTTTGCTCTCATTAGTGCCATTTGTTACCAAAAAAGAAAAAAGAAAAGTTTTCCTGCCAGAGTTGGAAAACTCCCAAAGTATGCAGTTGGCTCCTGCACTTCCTTCATTCTCGCAAGCTTAGGCCAGCACAGAACATCTTTGTTTTGCAGTTGTCAAGGCTCTAAGCAGTTGTTGGGGTCTCTGCACACTGCACATTTGCCGTCACTTATGGACAATATAAACTATATTGACAGCAACATGGGTATAATTCCCAGATGAGATTACTGAAGGTATTTTTTCAGGAAATGGAAGTGCTGCAAATTGATGTTAGCATAAAGATTTGCAGGAAGAGAACACAAACAAACTGATGTTCCTGTGGCAAATATCATTCTTGTCTTGTGATAGACTTATAACTAGGTTCTGCCAAAGGAGTTTGCAGGAATTACAGTTTGAATTCCTGGTCATCTCATTCCAGTTCATTGGCCAGACTCCTTTTCCCACAGTACATCTATATTCATGGGGTTTTGTACAAAATGAAGTTCATCCCAGAAGCTCATTCTCTACTTCATTAAAATAATGGAAAAGTGAGGATCTGTGTTAACATTTCTTCAGCACCATCCTCGGGCTTTAGTGTTTGAGTTTACAGTAGCAAGCCAACTTTTACTACAGAATGTGGAGATGGTCAGATAAAATTTCAGTTGGAAGTGCAATTTTTATTTGCATAACAGGTGCACTGAAAATATGTGGTGTAAACCCGTAGAAATGAGATTGGAGTGCATGTCATTTTTGTGAGTGTGACATGACTGAAAAACGTATACTCATTGTCATATCTACTTTGAGAACTTCCTTGTAAAAAAACCTGATTCTTCAGGATGACATCAAGGTGAATTTAGGGGGGAGATTCCAGAGAATCTAATAGTTTATTCCATTTTGCAAACAAGGCCAACCCCTTAAGGATTTAAATAAAATATATTAAAAAATCAATTAGCAACCAATTTCAATTAAGTGTACCTGTAGAATGTGCTTTTGTTTTCTTTGTGGGAAAAAAAACATTGAGTACATTACCCGTGAAGTGTGTTGCTGAACTCTTGGTACTCCAAAGAGTTAAAGCTGAGAGATAGGGAGGTAGATTTCTCCGATATTATGGACTGAGATCCTAACTTCAATGGATCAAGGGAACAGTTGCACTTATTTCAATGGCATTGAGATTTTACCTTCTGGAGCAAACTCAGCAATTCTCTTTCCTCTCAAAGTGCTTGGATCAGGCCCCAAGGACATTGCAAAGACCAAAGTACTTTCCTCTTCAGAAGCTTTTCAAAAAGCCCTAGAAATAAAAGCTAAATTTTGATTTGGATGTATCTGTAGGGTGGATTCCACCAGTGCAGGAATGTAACCCCTTCTTCTTTCCTGGAGCTCAGGGAAAATGCAGAAAAGAGGATCCCCTGAGCACTTGTAAGTCTCCTTCAGTAATGAAATACATGGTTGTTGCTAAGTAAGCATAATAATTATATTTATGTGCAGATTTTTATATCTGAATTAACTGCATAGTAGTATCGTGTTATTTGATTATTTTTGCAGCATATGTATAAAATTTCAATTTCTTGGGCTAGACTTTCTTAATTCCTAGATTTTATGCTGAACAATTATTTGTTTCAACATGGAAACAATGTATTGCACCCATAAATGTAATGTAGACCATATTGCTCTTTGCCAGTGAAATCAAATGAGACAGTAAAACCTGCACCAAGAACATTGCTCTCAGTGTAAATGCCCAAGTGGAGGACATTCACCTCGTGATAGCTTCTGAACCACTTCTGAGGCCATTTGAAATAGAGAGGTTGACCTCAGCTAAAGATCTGCCAAGGATCTTCCTAAGAATTCAACAGCACAGATGATGAAGCTCCAGTCCCTGGGGATGGTCAGCGGAGATATTCAAAGTACAGCACTACACAACACAGTTGAACAGCTGCAGGGTGAGGATTTGGAGCACACCTGCAGTGAGGCCACCCAGCAACACTCTTGCGCATGTTCTTTGCCATAACCTGAAGGATTTCAAAGTGCTAGCACAAGTGGAGGAGGATGATAGAGTACGTATGATAGATGCACCACTAAAGCCCATCAAATGACTAATTTAAGTGATTCTATAACTGAATAAGGAGTTGACAGCTGATCTCTGACTGTAGGATGGGATGCAGTGTATTTAGCACTCAGAGTTGATTTCATAGTTGAACCAAGCAGGTACAAATGTTCTGCTGTTCTCTCCTCTGAGCTAATTCCCTGACCCTTGATTAATAAGACTTGCCAGAAATTAGGCAAGCTCAGAGCATCAACACAAACTGAAAATGTATTCTAGTTTTAACTTATGTGAATGAGCATCTTATCTACATTTCCTGCTTTCTACGAGTGCCGGTATTCAACTTACCACAGTGACTTCAGCATGTCAGTATGTTTCACAACTCAATTAGTCATTCCAAAGTGAAGTGTTGTAATTAATTCTTTTTTGGTCTTTACTGGTGATAAAGGTAATGGATGTTTTGTTCAGCAAATGGACTTCCTCAAAATATCTGCTTCTGCACATCATTGCCTCTGAAGAGAATGGTGAGGTGTCTTTCTATAAATAGATGAGTAGCTGGCAAGAAGGGAACAAAAAGAGAAAGGGGAAAAGAATGGAGAATTGTATATTTCCTGACATTGCAACTTTCAAGACAGTTTAATTACCACAAACGTACATTTGTGAACCACTCTTATCTTAGGGAACACTGCAGGAAGCAGAGAATAATTTGGATGTTAACAGATACTGCTTAAAATACAAAAGGAAAGTGAATCAAATGTCCCTGTACAGTGTCCATGGTTTCAGTTAGGGGGAACCGATGTTCTCAGAAAAGGCTGAAGTAGCAACTCGGTGCTGGGAGCTGTGACTTACAGCAAGAGTTGATATACCATTTTCCAGCAGCTGGTCTCCACTTGAAAAACAGAGCAAGCAAAGCCTGAGAAAAGCAATAAATCAATCAGCTGCATTTGTCACAGCTCTGTGAAGTCCTCAGTTATGGATATCATTAACTGAACACAGTTTCCCTGCATGCAGTGAGGGGCAAGATGCCAAGGATTTGGCTAGAATTACCTCAAAAAAACACCCTGAATGCCAAGTTTTAGGGCCTTCCTCTTCATAATACTTCCTTTTGCCACCTTGCTGACCTAAGAAACATCCTTGGTTCACATTAAAATCCCATCACATCTGAACTCTGGGAAGAATGTTTTCCTCATGGAAACCAGAACTGCTGATTCCTTGGCTTTTGGCCAGCACTGTAATGTAACAGAACAGAATGTCTGGCATTTTGACAAGACTGTGCACGTGATTTTGGGAGGTACACAAGTAGTTACTGAAGGTAAAAAAATACTACTGTTTATCTCTCAGTAGAGATGCTTTCCTTCTTGACATTCACAAAAAGATGTGAAAAGGAGAATTTCTGTTATTATTAGATTTTGAGAAAATTAAATATAATAGGTATCTCTCTGGATAGCTCATGAAGGATTCCTGGTGGGCTCCCATGGTACCATCTTTCCATCTGGTGTATTTTATGAAAGAAGCACATGCATCACACACAATGGAATATGCTTCACTATATTCACCAATCCTGTCAGATCTATAAATTAAAACAAGGACTTCTAGAACTATACCTAGAGGAGAAATCTTTCTAAAGAGTCTGATGACATTTTCCCTAACTGTATTAAAAGCTCTCCATGCTGTTGCCCTTGGGTGGGTGATATATAAAAACGTGACTGAGGCCTTTGTATATCCCAAGACATATTTTCAAAAGTGAAAGGATATTAATCTGCAGCCAAACTTGTTTGGGGATTGGTAGTGTTCTGAAATTTCCCTACAATCTCAGAATGTTACAGGGTTCCCTCTATGTTCTGCCTCAAAATCTAGAGTGGTACTGTCATGTACTTATAAAGTACTGCAAAATTTTATACTAAAGCCGCATAAAGAGGTCCATAATTTTTATAGTAACTAGGAAAGCAATCTGATTCAAAAAGCCTTATATAAAATCGTAGAATCATAGAATATTTAGGGTTGGAAAGGATATCTAGTTCCAATCCCTTTTCCATGAGCAGGGAATATGTTAATATAAAATAGATTTTATCATAACTAGAGATGCAAAGGATTGATCAGATTTCATAAGGGTAAGATATAACTTTGAAACAACATTGACATTTATGTTTCCATTTCCTTGTAACTTATGTAAAGTGACTGAGGATTTGGAGGATTTTATGAACCTACAAGTTGAAGTAGGTTTTGGACAAAGGCTGACAGCTTAAAGGTTTACCATCTTCTACAGGTAAAGAGCAATACAAATTAAAAATGAAAGGCTAGCTAACATGTCTGTGAACACATGGTCGTCATGTGGAAGTATATCTTGTTGCCCAATCTCAGCAAAAAGAATCATAGAAGCATAGAATAGTTAGGATTGGAAAGGACCTTAAGATCATCTAGTTCCAACCCCCCTGCTATGGCCAGAGACAACTTACACTAAACCATGTCACCCAAGGCTCTGTCCAACCTGGCCTTGAACACCACCAGGGATGGAGCATTCACAACTTCCCTTGGCAACCCATTCCAGTGCCTCACCTCCCTCACAGTAAAGAATTTCTTCCTTATATCCAATCTAAACCTCTGCTATTTAAGTTTCTACCCATTACCCCTTGTCCTATCACTACAGTCCCTAATGAATAGTCCCTCACCAGCATCCCTGTAGGCCCCCTTCAGATACTGGAAGGCTGCTATGAGATCTCCATGCAGCCTTCTCTTCCCCAGGCTGAACAACCTCAACTTTCTCAGCCTGTCTTCATATGGGAGGTGCTCCAGTCCCCTGATCATCCTCGTGGCCCTCCTCTGGACTTGTTCTAACAGTTCCATGTCCTTTTTATGTTGAGGAAACCAGAACTACACACAATACTCCAAGTGAGGTAGGATCAAAGGGGATGACATCACTGGCAGGTTGCCCATTTGAGTTTGTGTTAGAATGACCCTTAAACAACAAAAAAGAGATTTTTTTTTAGAATATTTTTTTCCTCTCTAGTATGCTAGGACATGTATGGCAGTATTTCTTCCCTACTGGCAGAAAAGACGGGCTTAGAGAAAGCATAGCAACTTGCTTGGCTCTTCTCAAAAGCACAGTTGCCTCCCTAGCATTTTCTATTTAGTGAAAACGAACTAATGTTATTTTCAATACACATCATTAGCTGTTGTTTTGTTAACATAATCTTATTGATTTTGATAGCTGCTGATATCAGTTTAATTCAAATGAGGATTGGGCTGTTATCAAAAAAATCACTTAACTTCCTAATCTTTCTCAGTTGTATATTGTGTTCTGCTTCATGCTATGTTCATGAGAGGCTATAATCTGTATATTTTGAATAAGATTTTGTAACACATTTTCAACCATTACCAAGTTTAGATATCTAATCTATTTGTCTAGGCCACTTCTGCATTGGTAAAATGTACAGGCACTACCAAAAAGTGCCTATAAACTATCTTAAAAAATAGCTGGCATGAATGTTTCTCTTCAGAGATGTCTGTCTTTCCCCGTAGAGGGTGATCCTCTGGGCTATTCACAAAGACAGGAAAAATCTGAGGTTTATAGAGAGAGGAAAGACATTTTACAGATAAAAGGAAGTTGTACCAAGCTTATTCAGACAACTGGAGTTAGTTTAGGGATTAAATGCATTTGTTCCAAAACCAACTTGCTGGCTCCATTAGCCAACTCTGGGAAACTGGAGGTGGTCTCTTTGGGAAAAAGATGACAAATAAAGGAGTTGCAGTCATTTCTTTTCCCCAGAGAAATATAGGAAGGCTGTCTGTGAAACCCTCACTGATCTACAGCAGCTTTGTGATAGCTCAAAACACTAAGAGATTGAAAAGTGAGTGGATGTGGAGGAATTGCACAGCACAGCACTAGCACTGAAACAGCACAAGCTGAGTTTGCCAAGCAGCAGTCAGGGACCTCATACATCTGTTCCTCAGAGCTCAGCAGGCCAGCTGTGATGGAGAGAGACTAGCTCAAATGAAATGGAAGATGAAAAGTCTAGTGAAATTGCCACAAATAAAGTAAAGAGTGGTTCCTGGAGAGACAAACATCTCCATCTGCAGCAGAGCTAATGAAGCTTGGAGGTTTTATAGTTTTGTGTCTTGTGGTTGGATTATCTGGCGTGAGTACCAATTAAAACTTTTCCTGTGGTTGGGGCAGCCATAGTAGTTGTCTTCTGTGTGAATTCTCCAGCGGGTGGAGAGCACACTGCAACCTTGCGATCAGAGTAGGTCTGACTTGATGAGACCACCAATGACATCTCTTTCCTGCTTAGCCACCTACCTTTTCCTACAAAGCCCCTACACTGGGTTGAACTCAGTTAAGTGATTCAGAATTATTGGGATGTAGATGGACATGATGGCAGACCTATGTGTACCGATTCCTGCATATGCACAAATGGATTGTAATCTCATATTGTTCACACTGCAGGGAGCATCATAGGCTGCAAATGTATGTATATGAACCGATGATACTATCTCCTAGGACTTGTGATTTAAGTAATAAAAGCTAAAACATGCCTTTTGTCAAGGTGGTGATGTTTACTAAGATGACAGTGAGTACAGAAGTGTTCTTGAATACACATGCCTTTCAGCTTAATGAGGGTCAGTAGAGGCTTCAGCTACAACTCCTGTTTGTAAGAGGAAAATAGCAAATCCCTCCATCTGTACTGTTGTCTTCATTAATTCCACATCATATGTTCATGGACTGATACCCATTAAGCTGATGAATAGTCACTTTTTACGATGATGGTGATGGCTGTTGGTTGTCGAGTATCCCACCTGTGTGACCAGGGAGCAGCTATTTCAGGTGGCAGCACTTTCATTTTTGGGAAGCAGAAGTCATCTTCAAGAGAAAACCCACAGCTGTAATGTAGAGGTTGCAAAATTTGAATGAATTTTCTTGACACTCAGTTTTTCTTGGCATTGGAACAAGTGGACCTGTTCTCTGAGCTACTTACTTAACTCTTATTTTTAGTAAACTTTAAGAGTGACAATCAAATAGGAAAGCACTACCCTGGCTTAATTTCCTGGTTTAGTCACAGCCTTTCCGTGTGACTTGAAATCCTGTACCATTTTTCATCCTGTAAAATTGCCTAACTGTTTCATTGTAAACTACTACTTTCTCTTTTTAGGTATAAAGGTACTAAAATATAAATATTAAGATTAATACAGTTCCACAGGTCACAGAGACAGGATAAAATTCATTCAGAAGAAAGGCTAACTTCTTATAGACTACATACTTTTTGCAGAATGCTTATTTTGTTCTATAACTTTAACAAAGCTCTAAAGCCTCAAACTTCATTTTTCCCCCAAATCTTCCCCCACACTAGAGATTTAATCACTGTAGTTATAATCAATATATATTAATTGTATATTTTATATATTATATATTAATATATACATTATAAATTATAATATAAATACATTATATAAATACATTTTACATTGTATATTAATATTATATATTAATATATATTAATTATAATACATTGCTTCAGAACCACTGGCCCAGACTCATTGCTGTGGATTTTGTTGTAGTAGGAGGCTCAGAATAAGTCCTTTTCTATGATCCAGTCAAAATGGTGATCCCATCTGCTTGCTGGCAGAGCTGGAACATGGACTAAAACCAGCTCTTCCCAGATGTCAGCAGAGAATTGCTATATATTTGTGGATCTTATTCTTCAGAAATGTTATGCCAAGAACACCCCCACTTGGTCAAGGAAAGAAATGAAATCAGAGGAAGATTACCACATCTGAAGCACACAGCGCAAAAAACTACTATTCTGTGCTTAGTTTTGGAAAACTGCTGTCTGTGAATGTCAGTATGTATTAAATTCCACAGGTCATGGAGAGAAAAATAAAGTTATAAATGACAACTCTTAGCATTTTGACATTGTTCGTTGAAAATTGTCACACAATCTGCATGCTTCAGATTGTAGTGGAAATACTCAAGATAGCTTGCTTGGCACTACCAATATCAGTAGTCAGGTCTTTACAACATCAGCCTAAGTACAAACTAGTTTAATTTGTTGTTACTGAGGAAAACCAGTTTTCTTGAACAATAATCACAGAGTTAGATAAATTCCTGTGCTCATAGGATCTATATCAAACTGTTCACATTTACTATTGAATTCTTTACATATAGCTGTTTATGTTAACATTTTTGAATTCACAATTAAATTTCATTTCAAGAATTTAAC
Organism: Melopsittacus undulatus; assembly: GCF_012275295.1. Classification (NCBI taxonomy): domain Eukaryota; kingdom Metazoa; phylum Chordata; class Aves; order Psittaciformes; family Psittaculidae; genus Melopsittacus; species Melopsittacus undulatus. Next base: position 25,225,105 of record NC_047529.1, on the reverse strand, counting down.
AAAAAGCACAATATCCATAAACTGTTCAACCCACATCAAAATTCACCCTAGATTTTCAGTGTTATTTGGACAGATCCCATTGGGAAGTTTAAGCCAACAACCTGTTATACAGTTCAAAGAACTGAAAAAGTAATGTAAATGAAGCATATGACCAGACCTACAATCTCATGAAGGGTCTTATAATAATTTTAATACCATTCCTCTCAAAAGAACTTTTAAGTTACAGCTGGGTAAAGTAATGGTGTTTCTACCCTGTCACCTGGGAAATGAGCCCAAGCACATTCACTGAAAGAATGTTGTGAATTTTGGTACATGTTTTTGTTTTGGAGGGCGTGTTTTGGTTTGGTTTTCTTTCATTTTTTGCTGTTTTGTGTTGTTTTTTTTTTTGTTTGTTTCTTTGTTGGTTATTTTTTTGGGGGGAGGGGAGGTTTTAAATCTGTTTTTCTTCTATTTAGCAAGAAAATTTGTCCAGTGTTGAACACTCACAAAGCAGCCACGCACAAAACAATATCAACACAAACATTTTTCCTGCAGTCACTCTCAACTTCTCAAGAAGAGCAGGAAAGAAATTCAAGAAGGCCTATTTTATTTACTGTAGACAATTAACTTATAATCATCCCTAATTAGGCTTTCCAACAAGATGTTTGGTTGCAGTCCAGAAGTTCTTAATTAGTCTATACAGCTATTGATTTCAAGGGGAGTTTTATCTGAGTCAGGATTTTGAATGAGGTCATGAGGAGTGAGCCTGGAGGAAGCAAACAGAGCCTCACCCTTGTGCAGGTGTGTGGGTGAAGTTGCAAGGAGCTTCTCCAGGCTCTGTAATCTCTTTCGGTCCCCTGTAGGGAAAAAGCTGGCTTTTTTAGTGAACTACTACAGGAATTTAGAAGCATTCAGACAGTGATAAATGTGCTTCAGAAAAGGAGAATGATCCCAGGAAAAATAAAAAACAATGTAGGGAAAAGGAATTCACAATAAAGTTCAGGAACAGAAGAGCTTCAGAAATATGAAATGAGAGTTTGAACTTGACATTGGCTTTCTGTGGAAAGTCAAAAAACTCTTGTGGTGAGAGACTGGAAGGAAAATGTGAGCAGGATGTGAAGAGCAGCGAGGCTCGAGGGGGGATCAGGGGTCAAACCAGCTGCCTGGGAGGGGGCTCTGAGAGGTCTCTGGCCAAACCTCCTACTCGGACACAAAAAAGAAACTTGGCCTGAGAACTGGTGGGTCTGTAAAAGTGCAGACAATGAAATAAGAAGAAGGAATTACTTTACATAAAGAATGGGGTGACATGTTGTGCTGCTTTGGGAAGATGAGGACTGAGGTGCTGTAAAAGGCACAGAGTTCCCCTGTCATATTTAAAGCCTTGTAGTATGTGAGTAATTGGATTACTTAAAGTAAATCACCTCTGTAACATAAAAAAAAAAATCATATACATTTCTTAAAACTGATGTATCAGTTTTCTGAAACAGGTGAGGAATTTTCAACAAAATCTTCTATGCACATGCACAGAACTCCACCTGAATGCTTGGCATAAAAATAACAGCCCAGAAAATAGGAAAAAATTTAAACAACTGAAAATGGATTCCTGTATGCAGTGATGACTTTAACCTTAAGAAGATACAGATCTCCCTCTAAGACCTTAAAATAGGAATTGAAAGATTTCACAGACTGTGCGTGTAACAGTAGGTAGTGATGAAGTCCAGTAAATGCAATTATAGCAATCAATAAGTATGAATTTGCTTTGTAATTACCTTCCTAATAAAGCTAAATTAGCTAAAGTTTATTTCAGGCATTTGTTGTAATTTAAAAGGATTGCCAATAATTCATCTCTTATTGAAAAAAAATTACTCCTTATTGGAAAGGCCATAAAGCAAACCCAAAAATCTTTATCCATGGAATTGGATATATCGTGTCATCAGTAAAACATCTCATAGACTGCTGCTGTGCAGAACTGAGGACTATTAGAAGTAGCAGGTATTGATCATTTTCTGTCCTGACACACCCTAACACATGTTTTGATGCTGGTATTGCTCTTGGATCATGTCTCACCTCCTTTAGGACATGTCAGTTCAGCACCCAGCTGACCTATCCGACATTCCTGGCATACCTTCAGTCAAGCCCCATGAGCTGATATCCATAAAAAGCCACTTTAGCTGACAGAAAGGGTACAACACCCTGGGTTTAAATGCCTAGGTTTTAAAACTTGCTTGGTAAAACTTATTTTTTCCCTGGGCCACCCAGCTCTGTTGTTCTTTCATCCTGCAAGGAGCAGCTTGCATCTTCCCCTCCAGGCACGAGTCTGAGGGGGGGAAGGCAGTGGTTGAATCTCTCACAAACCAAATGTTAACTCTCACAAATCACCTGTGGGGGAAGAGTCTGCTTTTGCACATATCCTTCTTACGTATTCTGTGCATGTTACAGTTTCTCTCCTGTGTAGCCCAGGCAGCTTTCTCAGGGCTATGTGATTTACATTCTGCATAGGTCTATGTGGATCCACACCTCTCAGCAGGAGTGATTTTTACAGATTTACTGTACCAGTCAGAGGCCATGGTGGGATCTGAGGTTTTTTCTTACATAGATGAGATTCACAACAGTCTCAAGGACAGAATATCCCCCAGCTAAGGCGGGCTTAAACTCCTGGGAAAATCACACCTTTCCAAGGTGGAAGGTCCTTTGCAAGGCACAATCCCTGACAAAGACTTTTCAAAAGGAGCTAAAGAAAACTGAGGGCTCTGCCACATGATCAAGTTATTGAATATTAATGAGTGACTATGCATCAGCTGAACCACAGAGCTCCTGCATACTTAATGGTAGCCCACTGGTACTGCCAAGGATAACAAAAAAGTATTACCTTTTCATTGAGGTCTGGTGTGACTCAGTTTAACTACATTTGCTACAAACTAAAAGCACACACACAGAGCCAGCTGCTGCCACTCAGCTGACATATGGTAAGGTTATGAATCTGTGGTCACAGGGGATAGAGTGAAATCAGTAGTCAGGTTCATCAAAGTTGTTCATGCACTTCTGAAATGCCATGTCAAATGTCAGTATGATAGAAAAAGTACTAACAAGTATCTCCTGATTCAGAAAAGACATCTTTCAACTGTCAGGAGAAAAACTGCAGTGATATCCTGAGCACTACTTTGCCTGTTCAGTGGCTCTGTTCCTAAACCCTCCTTCCACCCTAAGAGGTTGCACCTCACTCAAAAGACCTTGTTTCTCACCAGAACTCCTTTGCATGGCGACCATACTCTATATCAGAGGATGAAGAGATGAATTGCAGACCAGTGCAGATGCATCTCAGTAAGACATCTCAATCTGGTCTTCTCCTAGCCTGTATACAGTTTATCTTGTAAATAATACATTTTTAAGATTATGCACACAAACAAGCCTTGTGTCTTATTGAGAAAAGTGGCCTTTCTGGATTATGGAGGTGTTTGGGGTTCTTTTTTGTCTGTTTGTGGGTTTGTGGATTTTTTTGTTGCTTTTGGGTTGGTTTTTTTTGTTTGTATTTTTTTTCTGCAGCTGCTGCAGAGAATACACATCCACAAGAAATGTTTTTCTTTTAGATAATACCAGACAGTTGGTGGCAAGACATAAGAACACTAGTAAGTAATTGGTATTTCAGACCATTTTGGGGTAGAAGCCACTGAACACTCTTAATATGGTATTGCTAAGGAAGTCAAGTAAATATACTATGCTACAGTGATCATCAAAAGTTTATGAACACAAATGCTAGGTCAGGAGAGGTTTCTATGGGTCATCAGGTGTTGCAGTGTGAGACACGTTGAACTGTTGCTTGCAAAATTCCTTCTCTGAAATACGTGCTTCAAGTGTGGCACTTCAACATGGTTTGCAGTTATTTATATTTGTTTCTATTTTTATATGGTGCAGCTGATTTAATCAATTCATCCTCAATATTCTAAGGGAATTGAGTATTCTTATTCTGCGCCCAAGAGAGATAAAATCTCATCTTGAGCTTAATTCAAGCTAGCAGCATGCAAATACAACCATGCGGTGCATGTGTGTCTGTGATAACTGCACATCTAGACCTCCTGTGCACTAATCCCAAAAGGTTACTTTGGTAGTGTTAGTCTACACTTAGATTGCAGCGTAGAAATCTCTTTGCAAGAGCATTCTTCCCTACTTCTGCAAAACCTGAGGTAAAAGAAAAAAAAAACATATTCCCTTATTATACATGAATATGCACCAGTAGCATTCTGTCAACCTTGCTGATGTTTTCCCATTAAAATCTGCATTTTCCAATGGCTTCTAAATGGACATTCTAAGGTGGGCTTTCAAAAAGCATGTCATTAAGTCAATTTTGCACCAACCAAAGTCACTGGAAAAGCTCCATAAAGAGTTTGGCAAAGATAGAACATTTTCAGAACAACAAAAGAAATCAATCCAAAGAGTCACTAACCAAGAACTCCTTCGCCATTGTTATTGCAACAGGCGTTCACTAAGCGAGACAGGACCACTCTCTTTTTACTGATGAAGAAATAATATTGAGTGGCTGATGCTAATGTGAAAAAAACATTTGCTTCTTTTCATACCATTTAAATTGCAGTTCTGTTACCTTAATGTATTGATGACATGCAGGAGTAATATCCGTTGAAAACATGATTTTATTTCCAGAACTCTTAGTCCTCTGAGGACTTTCTGCCTTTCCATTTAAGATAGCTCTAGATCTTATATGAAGGCATGAGTTTTGCAAACAGCGTTTGCTTATTGTACATGTTTATACCAAAGGACTTTTTTTGCAGCCTCACTTTCTGTCCCCTGTTCGTATGTGTTTCTTGGAGCACACAGGAGCCCTGCAATGGTTGTGCAACGGTCACGCCTGACAAGCATTTTACTGTTGTAGCATCTTCATTGTATAAAAATTCTTCCTTGTATCAGATCTGAATTTTCCTTTCTTTAGTTTAAAACCATTACCCCTTGTCCTATCACTACATACCCTACTAAAAAGTCTGTCCCCATCTTTCTTATAAGGCCCCTTTAAGTTTTGAAAGGTCTCAGTAGGGTCTCCCTGGAGCCTTCTCTTCTCCATGCTGAACAAGCCCAACTCTATCAGCTTGTCTTCATAGGAGAGGTGTTCTAACCCCCTGATCATCTTTGTGGCCTCCTCTGGACTCATTCAAATAGGTCTATGTCCGTCTTATGTTGGGGGTCCCAGAGCTGAATACAGCACCACAGGTGGGGTCTCACGAGAGCAGAGGGGCAGAACCACTTCCCTAGACCTGCTGGCCTTGCTCTTTTTGATGCAGACCAGGATAGAATTATAGAATCATAGAATAGTTAGGGTTGGAAAGGACCTTAAGATCATCCAGTTCCAACCCTCTTGCCATGAGCAGGGACACCTCACATTAAACCATGCCACCCAAGGCTTCGCTTGGGTTGCGAGAGCATATTACCCGCTCATGTTCAGATTTTCATCCACCAGCACCCCCAAATTCTCTGCAGGGCTGCTCTCAATCCCTTCATCCTGCAGCCTGCACTGATACTGGGGGCTGCCCTGAACAAGCTGTAGGACCTTGCACTTAGCCTTGTTGAACTTCCTGAGGTTCAAGTGGGCCCTCTTCTCAAGCTTGTCCATTTCCCTCTGGATGACATCCTGTCCCTCAGGTGTGTCAAATTCACCACTCAGCTTGGTGTCATCCGCAAACTTGCTGAGGATGCACTCAATCTCACTGTCTATGTCATTAGTGAAGATACTAAACAGTAGTGATCCCAGTACAGACAACTAGGGGACACCACTTGTCACCACTCTTGGTGCTTCTTAAACAGGTTGCCTGTGTACAAATTGCAACTGGGACAAGATGCTCTTGCAGAATCAAAGATGCCTCTGGCAGACTCAGATCTAACTGAACTCCAGTGTTCAGCCATAGGTCCTGATGCTTCACTAGTACATGCATAATAGATCATTTTCAAGTTTATCATCTGCTCAACAGGTAACAAAAAACTAGCACACTGGTTATCTGTAGTGTAGCTAATGGTAAAAATCATCTGCTGAGAAGTTAAAAAGCTAGAAAAAAAATCCCTGAACTGGTTACCAAGACACAGGTTAGCATTTATGCAACTACAGCTTCTCCATAACACTGAGCTTTGATTCTCCAAAATTTGAGAGATTATTTCTCTTCTTTAATTAAGATTCCCAAGATAAAGCTGCCTACCTCTTAATGTTAAACATCAGGTAAGGAGGGAAATTGAAAGCCCTAGGAGAAAAAGATGCTTTGAGGCAGAGTGGGTTTTTCTTTTCTTAAATAAGCATGATAAGAGTGTTTAGTAAAAGTAATAAATGTAAAGAGGGAAATAACAAACATAAAGAGGGAAACTACATGGGTCATGTAGTAAGGCCATGACATTCATTTCTCAGCTATTCCTGCTAAGAAAGGGACCATTTGCTGTAGGTGTAGAGACTTAAAAGCTACCCCCTCCTAACCTTGCAGGAAGCCATATGCAGCTTTTCACAGCCCATAATTTCACCGATCCCACAGGAGGTGGGGGCTGCGGGCGCATGTGAGCGAGTCCCTGGAGCCCTGTTCCTGATGGGAAAAAGATTAGGGCGGCTTGCAAAGGGATGGAGCGACACGATAGGGAAGATAACTCAGTGAAGCGCTGCCCCGAAATGATTTCTTACTAAATTGCCGGAGCGTTAGCTTGACAGCCCCCCAGTTCACTGGGATTAACATCAAGACTCCCGCGAGGGAGCGGTTCCAGACTGACCGGCGAGAGAGACAATAGACAAAGCTGAGCTCTTTCATCTCGGGGCTGCTGGAGCTGAGCCCTGACAGGTGATGGATGAGCAGAAACCGGCAAGACTTCCCCGCGTCCTCCCCAACACTGCGCGGTTTATGGCCCGGCACACTGCGCCCATTATCCCACCCCTCGCCCCCAGCCGGCCCTGACCCCCCTCTCCCCGGGGCCGCTGCGCCCTCAGCCCGCTGTCCTCAAAGGGGCTGGGGGATGCGCGCTGGCCTGCGCTGCGCTGCTGCGCGATCGCGGCCGCCGGTGTTGCAGCACCACCTACGGCCCAAGAGAGGGGACGCGCGTGTGGAGGGGACAGACGGACACCGACGGGGCGCTGCGCGGCGCTTCGGTGCCATGCTCGGTCCTCCATCACTTCAGGTGCTCTGTGCTTGACGATCGTCACTGCCATCCGACATGACCATGGAGTGTATCCGCTGGGGCTCCTGCAGGGAGACATTTAGACAGGAACTAGAGAGCGAGCAGTGAATTCTTCTTGGACCACTGAATTCAGCCCTTCGTATGTCTTGCCTTTGCAGGATTTTGGTCTGTGCCCATGATGCTTGTCCAAAACCACATAAACGATTCAGCCTGGTTTCAGTCTAGTTGCTTCTACATGAGGAAATGCCCATCACATACCTTTTCATGAGCTTGTTTAGCTCTCCAGTGATACAAACATTCAACTCTATGATTCAACTGCTTCCCTCAATATCATCTAAATTCCAAGATGATCTGAAATATCTAAACTCCTCTTGGATATGTGATTCAAACTCATCCTTTCTAACACAGGGGGAAAACAAAAGCAGCTTTAATACTTCTGGTAGCACAACAGTGGTGCTACTTTGTAAGCTAAAAAAAAAAAATCTCTTACCAGAAAGCAGGAAATTCCCTGCAGATGGACATGGATTTTTTTTTTTCAGTCACTTCCTATTTTATTTCAGATAAAGAAATGAGAAGGATCATAAAGGATTAAGTTCAAATATTAAAAAAGAGATAATAGTGTAATTAATTGGCCTTTGGGGGAATAAGGACTTAATGAAGAATGGGTGATCTTTAAAAAGAGATTAATTTAATGGAGGGTTCTGTGTATAAAATTTAGAATGCTTATATTATCATTAAAACTGGTGTAGAAATACCACATCAATGATCTTTTTCAAGCATCAGCATAAAGGTGTGTTTTCCCTGCAAATGCAGTTATTTAGCACAGCTAATTTGGGGGAGGAGGGCATGCTTCCAGGATAAATCACAGAGAGGACTAAACTTGATGTGCACATATGGTGGAGTCATTGCACCTGTAGATGATGATGCAGAGACAAAAAGAAGCTTGGGGAAGCAAAAAAAAAAACTGCCTGAGCTTGCTCCTGATAGACCTTGATTGATGTGTATTCCCTACCTCACTAGTCAATACCCAAATACCAGTATCTCACTAAAACACAGCAAAACTGATTAATACAGAGGCCTCTGAGTTACAGTGTTACACAGCTGACAGGTTTATAAATTCAGACTTCAGGTAATCAATGAAGAATGCATGCCAATAAGCTGAATAATAAAATAAATGAGAAAGCATTAATATAAATGACAGGAAGATGGACTGGAAAAGCAACAAGACAGAAAGTTGAGGTGAACTGCTGCAGGTTTTAAAGGTAAAATGGTAAGCTTGATTGTCAGCTTTTGGATTGTTTTGTTTCTTAAGAGTGTCAGTTTCCTGACCTCACAAAACACACAGACTTGTTCTGACTAATTTCATTAAACACTTCTATTGCTGATGAACAGATTTTCTTTAGATTTTGCCAGCACATAAGCAGGTCATTTGAAAAGCAGTGCAGTAAACCCATTTTAGGCAGTGACGCTTCTATTTAAAATTATGAAAATTTGGATTTGATACAAAGTTAGAGAGACCTTAAAAAAATTCGTCTGGTTGGCATTGCATACCAAATGTTACCCTTCTCATTGAATAATCCTGCTGCAAGCCATATGGATTTCTCTAAAAAAAAAAACCAAAATCAAACAAAAAAAGCCCAAACCCAATTCTTCTATTTCTATAACTTACAAAAGATGACAGCAGATTGCCAGTAGGGTTCGTGCCTGTTCCCAAACTATTTCTGGCATTTCGACCATGCTGTTTGATGAATTTGGTTGATGCAAACACTCTTTTCTGCTCAGTTTAAGACACAAACTTATTTATGAAAATTTTCCTGTGATATTTTACAGAAAGTGAGAGTGGTTCTAATCTCAACGATAAATGGCTTAAGCAGTTTGTAATTTACTGCGATTAACAGAGATCTTTTTGAGACTCAGGCAAGGTTCTTTAACTGTTACCCTACAGGTTCCCTCCCACACCCCCCTTTAGCTTGCTCACTTTCTTGTGCTGTGATTTCTGCATTCCTGAGACCAGCTTTAATAAGGGTGTAGGGTGGTGGAGCATAACTGTTTGCAAGCACATAAGGTTTGCTTTGAAATCACAGGTGATCTTGACATTTCTAGCAAGCAGAACCTCCACTTGTGTAGAGCTGCGGGATTCAGTGCAAAGAATTTGGCTTGGATGACCGAATACAGCTGTACAGAAATCGTGGGAATAACTCTCTTCACCATGACTCACAGAGGCAGTGCTGGGCAGAGTCTAAATCTTACATTACAATTAAGAACCTGCTTGGTTTGTCATACATGATTTTTGATTAATTTTGATTTTTAAAATTTTGTAATTAAATTTGATTATTTTTTTATTATTAGTCATACATGATTAAAATCATACAGTTCTGTTGATTTTAATGAAACTATTCACATAGGGGAACTGTGCAACCTTTATCCCCTTTCCAAGGAACATTACCATATTATATAACATCGTGCCATTAATGTTTGCCTATCTGAACTGATAAGAGTTAGCTGTGTCATAATATTTACTTAAAATTGCCCTGACAATATGTTTCCATAAATTACAATATCTGATCTTTCTATATATAGTCCCTGTCCATGTGTTGAGGCTTCAACTTGTTTCCTACTGTTCTCACTAATGAAAAACATTGCTATGAGCAGTTTTCTATACACATATATTAATTTTGGATTACTGAGATTGCCTAATGAGATTATAATTCCCTGTTAATTAGTTCTGACGGAGAATACCCAGCACAGAATTTGGAAAACATCTTTATATCGTGATGAAACCAACTTCCAGTAGGTTTTGTCAGAAATATTCCCAAGAAAGCTTTCATGGTTCTGGAAGACATTATCCTGCATAATGCCAGTAAAGCAGAATTAGTTCAGGTTGCTGCTGACAGCAAAGAACTTCTCAATTGTTTCACCTTATCGGGCTCCCACACTTGGAAATTATTGCAAGCAATAGGAACAAGAAAATGAACAAAGGAAAAAGCAGAGAGAACTTTTTTTTTCCAAATACTCTTGGCACCTTGGGGTGATCATCTTATACTGGATCCTAACTCATTCACCTGGGTGAAATTGCCTTCACCTCTGAATGAACTGGTAAAAAGTTTAAATGAATTCTAATTTTTAGGGCACTTTTGGATTATATTTTATTATGCAGAACTGGAACAATAGGGATTTAAAAGGGAAGATGAATGTCCCCAAATTATTTTTGAAGTAAGATGTTGTATACCAGTGTGCTTTACTAATGATATTCACAGACAGGAGTTCAGCTGCTTAAAGGGAAGGTGGACTTTGCTAGATTTTGGGTTAATTTTCAGTTTCATTTTCTGTGAGGCTCTTATTTTTGCTGGTTCCTGTTTGAGATGCCGCAGCTCTGGTAATCTTGATACAAATATTTTCTTAATGTGAATATGGATGCAAGTTACATCTTCTTATAACTGCTAGAAAATCAGGGAAGATGTTGCACCTTTTACCACCATCAGTGTTCTGCTGATTATGGTAAACAGTGTTCTGCTGATTATGGTAAACAGCATTGCAATAAGGAAGTGTATACTAAAGCTCTGACTAGCATTAAATGAAAATGAATTTTGCCCTTTCCTACTCATAACGTCTGCACTAAAAAGAGCCAAAGCATGAAGTCAAAAAATGTTAACTGATCATTATTTGGTTATGTTAAACCCTTGGACTAGATGATCTCTAGAGATCCCTTCCAATCCTAACAATTCTGTGAAATTTAAGAAGTGTGGCTCAAGAGGAATGGACCTGAAGAGCTGACATGATGTCCCTTGTATACGTATGTTGGAAGTTTTACTTAATGCCAGATCTATTCTGGTGACATGGACTGAATACTCATTAGCAGCTAGAGCTCTGAAGTGAACTTCTGGAGCACATCTCCTGGTTTAGTATCAGGGGAAAGGATATGCTTCATATGCTCCAAGACAGCTCCACCACATGGGCAAGAGAGTTACTTCAGAAACTCCATTCCTGTGACCTAAATTAAAAAACTAATGCAGACACATCCAGATACATTGCTTAATTATTGCAAGAGGGCCTGCTGCATATGGAGGCGAACTCTTGCCATGTCACTAGCCCTCATCTTAGACCTAATATCTTCTGTGTTTGCAGAAAAAGCCACAACCATCCTGCCCTTACCACACACACAGGTCTCATATGCAAGAGAAGAGGTGGTAAATGCAACTCACATTTCCTCAACTTAATCTGCAGACTGGGTATTAGGGAAGTGAGAAATACATGTCGGATGACCTCAAGTCATGTCTATGCTTGAAAACAACACATGCTAAAGATCATAGCTTGGCTCACACTCACACACCTGAGCTCTCTTCCCTCTAAAACCAGGGTCTCCTCAAGTAAATGCCTTGCATCTTGTAGTAAAGTTGTACATATTTCTTATCCACTTCCTGTATTTTTTTTTTTTTTGGGGGGGGAGGGTTGGGTGGTGGTGATGTTTGTTTACTAAATTTTTTTAATTTTAGAATTGAATAAAAAATTCCACCAGAGCAAGGTAAATCCTTTCTCTTCAAAAGAGTGGCACTATTACCACCTACAGCTCTTTTTTTATGGTAATCATGGAATCATGAAATGGTTTGGGACCTTAAAGATTATCTAGATCCAAACCCTCTGCCTTGGGCAGGGGGAATGACAAAACTATCTCAATTTGTTGTACTCCCTGACAAACATGATGAAATGATGATCTGTTTGGCAATTTGGCGCAGATTAACCATCACCAGTTTTATCATTCTTACTCTGAGGACCAGACCTGAGAGCATGTAAGCACACTTCAAGTCTTCAGCACCTAATACTTGGCCTCAGAGACTAGTGCACTAAAATCTTCCACACTTAGCACAAAACTAGTACAATTATAACCCATACTGCAGATTCTGTATATCTGCAAATTGCTTTGTTTTCATGGCACTGATGAAGATTGTACTGATGCCAGGGATCCCAGTCATCAGTGCTTCTGGTGCTGGCAGTTCTGTAGGTGCTGTGGCCTCACTGTTAGGCAAAAATTGCCTTCAGTTCTCAGCTTACACTGAAATCTTCCCTATCTTCTACTATTTTTCCTGTTTTTTTTTTTAAGTGTTACAATACCATACCGAAAATAGGAGCCTGTATTTCTACACAGACAATGTAGTTAAAGAGGGTTCAAGTACAAATTGTCAGTATTTTGACTCAGAATGCAGTGCTAGGAAGGCCACATCATCTACTTGGATAAATTAGAGCTGCTCATTAAATAAAGCTATTCTAATTTGTGTCAATTCAGGAGATGAAGGAATGCCATTCAGAGGGACCTTGACACGCTTGTAAGGTGGGCTTATGCTAACCTCATGAAGTTTAACCATGCTAAGTGCAAGGTCCTACAAATGGGTCGGAGCAATCCCAGGCACAGCTACAGGTTGGGCAGAGAAGAAATTCAGGGCAGTCGTGCGGAGAAGGACTTGAGGGTGTTGGTCAATGAGAAAACGAACATGAGCCAGCTTCAGTGTGCGCTTACAGCCCATAAAGCCAACCGTATCCTGGGTTGCATCAAAAGGAGCGAGACCAGCAGGTCAAAGGAGGTGATCCTGCCCCTCTGCTCTGCTTTTGTGAGACCTCACTTGGAGTACTGTGTGCAGTTCTGGTGTCCTCAACATAGAAAGGACATGGAACTGTTGGAGCAAGTCCAGAGAAGACCCACGAGGATGATCAGGGAACTGAAGCACCTTTCATATGAAGACAGGCTGAGAAAGTTGGGGCTGTTCAGCCTGGAGAAGAAAAGGCTGTGTGGAGACCTCATAGCAGCCTTCCAGTATCTGAAGGGGGCCTACAGGGTTGCTGGAGAGGGACTATTCATTAGGGACTGTAGTGATGGGACAAGGGGTAATGGGTTGAAACTTAAACAGCAGAGGTTTAGACTGGATACAAGGAAGAAATTATTTACTGTTAGGGTGGTGAGGCACTGGAATGGGTTGCCCAGGGAGGTTGTGAATGCTCCATCCCTGGCAGTGTTCAAGGCCAGGTTGGATGAAGCCTTGGGTGATATGGTTTAGTGTGAGGTGTCCCTGCCCATGGCAGGGGGGTTGGAACTAGATGATCTTGAGGTCCTTTCCCCCTCTAACTATTCTATGATTCTATGATGTGAAGAAGTTTTTCCTAAAAATTAGACACAGAATCCTTGAAGATGGATGGAATAAATTCCTTGCATTGGTTCAGACAATTTCTTAATTTAAAATCTCTACGTCTGTGAAACTCCTGTTGATGGACACTCAAACTGCACACACAGTACTTGTCCATATCAGGAGAATTAATTCCAGATAGGAGTGAAATCTTAAGAACTACCTCTTTATTCTAACACCTGTATGTTCAAGGGGAAATATTTATTATAAATTCATTTGTCTATTAGAGGCCTTACAGACTATCAACTTAGCATGAGCATGGCTGCATAGACAAACATGCCTACAAAAATGGAAAAAAACCCAAACCCAACAAAAAAAACCCACTACCTAAAACTCCAGGTTAATCTAAAATAATTCAATTAATCTCATGAAGGAAAAACATACTTAAGAGTCTACCTTTATAGACAATACTAATGTGGGAAGGACTGAGAATGCAACAGAAAGCCTTGGGTACAGCTTGCTCGTGAAACACGGTCCCATTTTCCTCAGGCTGTTCTTTCCCTCAGACACAATCATTGACGTAGCAGCTGAAACTAATATGACCAAAAAACCCATAAGAATTAATTTTCAACTGCATACTGTAGACTGTGAAGTGACATGACACACGGCTCAGAACAAAGGACAGGGTGGAAATGCATGAACAGAGCTAGGGGCAGGTGGGGATGATGCCCTTTTAGCCACAGACATTGTAAAGGGACCATGCAATTGCACACAATAACACACTGAAGGCCAGAAATGGCATTCAAAATAATCTTGGCAAATGGGAAATTTACTGAAAATAGGATTAAATAGGAGTGAAGTACTATACTTAAGTAATATAAATGGCCATTGCAAGTGTATTGCAAGATTGCAAGTTTATTTTATGCTGACTCTTAAGAGAGCACCATCTTGATCCTGTACCTCTATCATACCTATGTGCATTTTGGGTTGCTGCTCCAGTTTGGTTATGGCTAAGTATCAGGGCAAATCAGAGAGATGGCTGTTCTACAAGTCAGGGTATCTACTATATCTGAGTATCTACTCAGCCTGTTGCCAATGCCTGCTGCAGATAACATCTGTAATAATCCTTGTGTCCTATAACTGTTTCACCAACAGCCTCCAGTTTCTGCTTTTTCACACAAGGCAGGAGATAAAACAAACAAAAAAATCTGTCCTCACAAGTGTAAATCCCAACCTACATAACATGGGTAGAAGGCGTGTGTCTCTCATGTTGCACATCCACAGCTCAACCCAACACTGAGGTCCTTCCTCAGTTTTCAAATAATCCTTACTCAGGTGAAACTTTATGGAAGGGTTCACCTCACCAGAGACCTCAGCTGCCTTCCCTGCATAGCATTCTTTCTTGTATCTGGGCTTTGTCTTAATCAGTTTTTACAGACAGGCAGCTCAAAGATATACTGTGCTTTTGATACTTCAACAGGGTACAAGGCCTATATGGTTTCCTATATTGCTCTTGTACCTTCCCACTACGAATGGAACAAAATTATGCAAATCTAACACGTGAGATTTCTTTTCTTAGGCTTTTACAAGAGGGGTAATTTCTTTTCCTAGCATTTAGATTAAAGGAAAGCTTTTTTTTTTTTCCTAGAATTACCGTCTGATGTCATTTAAACTAATGGAATTACACTAGAATATAAACAATTTGCAAAAGAAGAGGCTCAGGCTTCTAAGCCATGTTTACATAGGCGTCTGAGTGAGGAAACCCTTTTTCTGAGCTGCACACACATCATTCTCCATGGAGCATGGTTTGTATAAAGCTGTATTGTTTCCTCTTCCAACTCACTCAGAGGCCTTTTTGTGTTTCTGCTGCTTCCCCCTCCCCAGTCCAATACACAGCCCATTTTTATCTTTTTATTCTTACTGCTGCTGTGTCCTGCTTCCTTCTTTGGCCTCTGCAGGATTTAGCAGAGCTCGGACTCAGCACACGAACAGTATCTCTCTCTGAAACCAGCCTGTACTTTACAGGAACACAGTTACATCAGCCCCAGTTAGGGGCCAGGACCTTCTCTAAACAGATCCTGAGACCCTTGGCTTCTGGCAGCAAAGTGAACTGCGGGGTGGGGAAGTCCATGCTCAGCATTTAGCCTACGTCAGCCATAAATCAAACCCCCCTGGTTTTACTCTACAGGCATATATAAGAAAAAAAAGGAAGAAAACACAAAATGTGTTATACTGGTTTAAGTTTGCTTCCAAAACATTGTTCTGAACAGCTTATGCTAAAAAGAGAGAAGGGTTTTCCTTCTCCAGGTAAGATCAAGGAGTTGATCTCCAGTAAAGTTGATCTCCAGTAAATCAAGGAGTTGATCTCCAGGTAAGATCAAGGAGTATACAACTGACATAAAGAACCATTCACAAAATTCAGCTCTTGCTTGGCACCCATGGTTATTACATCCATCACAGTAACTATTTTTTCTTTTGTTCTTTTCTTATTTTGACTATCTGCTGATAATAATTATATACCAGGAATAAGGGAGTGAGAGTAACATTTTACCCACATTCACTTATGCTACGCTTCACCTTTCTCAGATTATATTAATTATAATTAATGGCTTTAGCAAACCACCCTTACAGTCAAAGGGTACTCAAATAAGGAAGAAAAACAAATGCAATTTCTGACTCCAGGGTACTTATGCAAGCCCTGTTAATCCACTGCTTAAATGCTCTAGCCTTGCATAATTATTCCTGCTATAAGAACTGGCAAACAAAGGCAAAAAGGTGGCTTTTCCAGTGAAAAAAAGTGCCAGGATATCTTACCCATTAATTTCTATAGAAGCTTTAAAACCATTGTTGTTAGAATGTTAGTATTTTGCCTTAATGTTCACAAAACTCAATCAGGATAAATTCTTGTATTTAAAATCAATTACAGTGTTTCAGCAGGGGATGAGAGATGATATGTAAATCCCTCATATTTTAGACTGCATGGCAGAGTTTGCATTTCATCAGCTGGCTAGTTTTATATAATACCATTTAATAAAAAGGAATGTTTTCCTTAAAGCATATAAACATGTTCTGGTGTTGTTTTAAAGAACTAACTACACGAAAGGTATAATGGAATACAAAAAAATTGACTTATGAACCATATTTTTTTCTCCACTCAACATCTCTCGTCTTCTTGAACCACAGGTACCTGGAGTACAATTCAAAGTGCCTACATAAAAATGTTGTAGCACTACTAAGAAATTGAACTGGTCTAGTTTCTGGCCAGTGGGTTGACAGGTATGATTTGTCTATACCCATATCCTCATTCTTTCTCTGTCTTCAGAACTGCATTGTCACACTTGACATAGCAAAGACTTGAGCTGTAGGTGGACCTTCTTGGGTATTGGGGTATGGAGTGCTACTGAAGCATGTCAGGCATCAAGAAACTCGGAACTCACACCCGTGCTGTGGCCCCATACAGTTGCACAGCTGGAGTGTCTGTGTTCACGGAAGGGCTTTTAGTTACCTTGTAACAGATTTATCTAGACCATACTTCTTTAGATAATTATAGGCAATCTGTGCAATCTGTGTGGGGTAGTATTAATAGTGCACAGAGGAAAATTGCTCCTTCTCCCCTGCTACTTCTTCACTGTAGTAAGGAAACTATACTGCTTTGACATGGTCTGACATGGCCCATTTTCTAACTGGGCTCTTATTTTTAATTCCTGAATTTTAAACTCAGGCACTTGCATCACTTCCCCCCTACATGTAACTACAGTCTGTGCTAAGCCAGCTCATCAAATACCTTATGATGAAGTTCATCAGGCCCAACTTACTCCAAACACTTAGCTAAGGCTGGGGCACTGAAGCACAAACTCAATATTTAAGGACATTACTTGCAGCACATCTAGTACTTGCTATAGGAAAACTGTGAAAATACACTAGCTGACAGACCAACCAACAACACTACAAAGGTTTCAATTATGAGGGTTGTTTTCTTTTACCAGTATTATGTGCCATTGAAAGCCTTTCTATTCCCCGATGATTTTCATGATTCCACAGACTCCTTCTGTAAAATATCTCCACTACTATCAATCTAGAGTAGAGTAACTCCACTAAGTCAGTGCAGCAGTACCTATAAGAGACAATTTCTGGGTTTAAGTGTTCCAAAGAGCTGAATTCCTTTGCAATACCTCTTAGTTTCACTGCCAAGTTCTAGAAGCTTTTTGTAGATCCTAAACATTTCCAGTCCTCCTGTCCCTAGTTGTTTGTATTCGCCTCTCATGTTCTGATTTCACTGTTTAAAGGGCAAGGAGAGTTTACTGAATGGAAGGACCTTGGAGTCTACAATATCAAACAGCAAAGTGACCTCAAAGGAAAACATATTTCATTAATAAGAAAAAAAGAGTTTCCTTGCAAATCCAGCTTGTTTTACCCACCCAGATCTTTTTGCTGCTTCTGTGGTAACACATGTTTTATATGAATCTATATTAAGATGAATTTCAACCTACAAATAACTAGATACAGCAATGCAGTAGGAGGGAATTCCTACAAGATGATGTAAAGTTTTTTAAGCAGTAAAATTAAAAATAGCACATACAATCTGACCAGTAGATTTGGATCTGAACCAAGGCAACACATTTGGGAAACATTATCAAGTTTATCAGAGGTAACATATCACACAAAATCTGCTTCTGTTTATGCACCATTTATTATTCATTTTTGACATTTCCCTTTTTTCTTCAACCTTTTTTACCCCTAAGCAAATATATGTTAGACTTAACTGAAACATGAGATAACAGACTGGTCTTTTAATGTTATTTCCCTATAAGACAAAAGCAGATCTGACTGGAAGAAAAAAAATAAATTCTGTGAAATATAAGTACAGAAAAAAAAAAAGGTTCCAGAGTACCACTGGTAATAAAGGAGAGCCCCACCTTGCAATGAAAACCAAGAAAAATTAAAATGCCTAATAAGATTAAACTAAGGGCCAAATTTGGTCCTTCTCTATGCTGTCTTACATTTCATGATGTATAAATAGCACATTTCGGACTTGTGTCTCATGCAACATATCGTATATGTGACAAAAAGCTATTTTTTTACATTTAGGACACCTATATTAATAGTGTTGCACCAGCTTAGACTTTTTTGCCCATGGTTGTCAGAATCTCTGCATGTCAGAACAGTTGATAGTAACTAAGTCTCGGGGAAAAATACAGATAATTAAAGCAAATTCAGTCTTGGTAAATGACCCAGTCCCATGACTTCATTCAGACAAATTCTCACTCCTACCATCACAATAAGCTTTAAATGAAAAAGAACCATAATTTTACTTGCTTTTAATCTGTCACTGAAATAAAGGTCATCATTAAAAGTCAGTTTAAACCTAGTCCAAAGTCAGCCACGATTTATGCAGTGTTTTTACTGAATGCAGTTCAAGTTAAAACTCAACAAATTTAAATTCTTTTACGTTAGCTGTTTGCCCATCAGTAGTTTGTAAAGTGGATTCAAATGCAAAATATCAACATGTCTTTGAAAGCTGTTATTGAACAGTGGTTTGTTCTGATGCTGAGACCTCCAGCTGAGGTGAAGGTTTATTATACTTTGCTTAGATGAGCAAAACTTTTGGAGTGGTTTCAAGAGCAGATCTTCCCTTTGTGTGCTCTAGAATCCACATTTGGACACCATCCTATCAACAAACACTCTATCTCAAAAAAAAGCAAACAATAACAGGCCTAAAACAGTGAAGACATTTATTTTATAATGCAAGGAGACACTTAGAATAATATAAACATATATTATTTACTGTTTATTCTTTATTTTACTAAATGCTGCAATTTTGTAAGCAACATTTTTTAGAGTCTTTGTGATAATACAGTCCTGATTTTATCAGTTGTTGCATGCTGTTGCTGATGTAAATGCTTTTGAGTACCTATTGAATCCAATTGAACAATTATTTATGGTAATGAAAAATAGCTGTGAAGATTCCTGTAATTACAACAGATTCACACTCAGATATTACTAAGGAAATTTTGTGTAACTCTGCCGTGGCAGAGCACAAGCCTCATGTTTGGTAAAGTAACATGTTTTAAAACACAATATTTAGAGGACATTTATTCAAAGTGGATACAGATGGAAGAGACCAAAGACAGCAAGTCAAAAGAGTTCCTAGTAACCCAGTAAGGTTGAACTGCTGAACCCTGTTGTGGAAATTAGCATTGCTAGTGATGCTGTCAGCTAGCTGAGTGCTACTAGACAGAAAAGATGATTTATTAATGCACACGAAGAAGAAGTTACAACTTGTAGGACTGAAGGGGTTTTGTTTGTGGTTTTTTGTTTGTTGACAATTTGAAGACTAATGACTTGAACAGGCATTGAATTATATCTTCACAGATAAACTATATGGAAACAAAAAACGAGTCATTTATTTTATATTGCTGCATGTGTTGCCTCTATTGTTGTTGCAGAAATCCCAGTACAGGATAGCACAAGACATTGCTCAAAGCAAAAACATGCAGGCACTGGGAACACTTAGATTCCTAGTGATCAGTGTAAGAGTTGTTCAAAGTAATAATCCAGGATCTCCACCATGGAGAGACAGAGGCATTTTGGGGACTCATTCAGGCCCCCCTGACATAGAAGCTGAAGAAATAATGAGGGTTCTTTAGCAGTAGGTCTGTCTGTCTATACTCTCTGGAGGACTGCACATAGGACATATGGGTTTTTCAAGTGATGTCCCTTGAAATGTCAAGTGAAAATTAAGGTTAGAACACCTGCTACCTGTATTTTCTAGATGTCTGTGGTAGGCAGTACTCAAAAGTCTGCGCTTCACACAGTCTATTAGGTCAATACGAACAAAGCTGTGAACACAGAATTCATCTGCTTCAAATGGAGGCAAAAATATATGTTCTGATTTTGAGAAGAAATGCCAAAAAAATGCCAAATAAAAAAAAATGCCATTAAAAAGAAGGTGAGAGAATCTCGCTTTGCAACTCTGATACAAGTACTCTGACCATGTGCTTTCAAGATCAGGGAGGTAAATGACCCATGAGTGCAAAGTCCTGAATACATCTTTCATTTTTATGCTTCTTGACCCATGAAGTCAATAAAAGATGTCTCAGAAAGTTCTTTCAGCAGAAGCTTCTAATACAATTGTGATACAATTGAATGAATGCCCCAGGAGAAATGAGCTTTCCAAGCAGACACAAAATCCTAGACTGACTTTCCACTAAGCCAAACCCCTGCTATTTCAGGGCCTTTTGTTTTACACAGGAATTGCCCCACTACTACCTGGCATGAAAATAATTGAATTAAATTGAAGCCTGTCCTTCTCAGAGCTAAAAACCACAAATGTTTGCTTGTTAGCCTTTACTGGCTGATTTTTATTAAGTATGGCATTTCAAATTGTTCTTGGGGTCAGGGAGGACAGACTTTTTCTTTTTACTTTCGGAAGTATGAAAGAACTGAAGAATTTCAAACTTTCCAGCATGAACAGTGATCAACGGCTTGGGCACCTGTGTCAAACTCCATCAAAACTGGTGTCTTCTCTTAGTTACACCACACCTCTTGATTCAAAGTACTTACATATTCAGGTAGTAACAGTAAAACCCCAGTTCTTATTTATGAAAAATATATATAAAATAAGGAGGACTACTGATACTTGTTTGAAAAATAATCTCAGATGTAATACTTTTCAACAAAATAACTGAAGCTAATTTTCAGATAGCATGTATTTGAGTACTTTTTCTGACTTCATTTAACCTACACTGGATTGTGTTATTTAAAAATCTGACCAATTAGATCATGAATGACAAAAATAAAGAAAAAAAAGGACTTATTTGCATATCACAAAGTAATTATAGTTTTGCAACATATAATTAGAACAGTGGGTCTCAGTGTGAATATGAAACCACTGAACAAAAGGAATCTTCATTAGCTTTTTAAGCCTCCAAATTTAATAAAGGAAATGCCACTCTGACAGACTGCACAAAACAAATGTGACATTCGTCCTGTAGTTTTAAAACACAGCTGCAAATAACTGGGTATGCCAGTGGTTACAAATAATCTTTCATTGTACAAACATCATATATATTACTACAAACATATACCTTAGTATGTGGAATCCAAAACAGATCAGAATAAATTGTACATATCATCTGATCCACATTAACAAAAACCCCTGCAAAATCCTTTAATTAGGTTGTCAAGATAAAACAATTCTTCCTCCAAATTAAAAGTTCTCATAGAGATGCAATACCTGTTTCAGTGTTACATTGACATATTCAGTATCTCAGTAACGGGAACCATGTATACCTGTTTGGTGAAGTTCAATTAAGAAACCTAATTCAAGTCCACTGTAATGAATCTTGTTTGGGAAGCTTTCTATTAAAATGCTGTATGCTATTTGAGCCTGAGTTTAATAGTTAAAGTGCCTATAATTAATCCCACCCTTGTATGCAACACAAAAAGAAAGCTATGAAATGGATTTTAACATTGTTTTTCCCAGCCACCCTAAACTAAATCAAACACAAAAAAAATCATGGAACTAGCATATTTCACTGTCATTTCTTTATTATGAGTTTATTAAAGACACAAATATGAACTGCACAGAAAATTCTAATGGGAGAAAAAAAATCTGATAAAACTATAGCAGTCAATTTAGAAATGTATCTGAAATTGTCAAATCTTAATTACTGTTGAAAAATAATACCACTTTTTTTCAATAACTTTCTCAGAAATACAACCAAAATGAGGTTCAGTTCCCATCTCTCTGAATCCACTGGGAAGACTCCATTAACAAGAGGAGAAGGCAGATGGAGGATGCATAGAGGTGAGCTAAGTAAGCCACCTTGCACTGTCTCACACCAAAGCACCAAAGAGTAGACGTTACAGTCTGAGGTGGACCCTCAGGCAGCAGCACTGCACAGCACTCTACTGCTGCCACAAAAAGGGGAGGTAAGGTTAGTAAGAGTCTTTAAGCTTCCTCCTACCACGGCATCCTAAAATTTGGTCTGTAAAGAGACAGGGTTCTTCATTTTGGGTAATTTCCTGATCAAAGCCCTTCAGAAGTTCCCTGTCCATCTAACATTATCTGACCTTCAGATATCGCCATGTCCCACACCCCACAGGACAGCATAGCTTCTGAACTGCATGGTGACTGCATGTCGCGTTTCGTGCTTTGCCCCCTTTTCATTCATGTATAATCTAAACCAGTTGAGGATGATCACCTTCCACTGTCCTCTTTCAACTTCTTTTGTGTGTCCAGATGGGACTGACAAACTCTTTCACAATTTTCAAGCCAGTAAGAGAGAAGCTGTTTGACACATCACCAAAATCCATGGAAAATTTCTTTAAATCCCAGGATTTCACTAAAGGGGGTGCTGAATCAGAATGAGAACAATCATGAGCTGTAACAGCAATTTTGATCCAAGACACATACAAATATTCTAACCTTGAAGTTTTGTTAGCAATTTTAAAATGTCAGTATGTATGCCAAATTCTTACATCCAAGTCTACATATTTCATCATCAACAGCTTGAATATCCAAGACAAGGGAGTTATATTAATGCCAGCTGGATACCAAATTGAGATCTGTTGAAAAATCATTATATATCTGCCTTTTGAACTAGGAATTAGTGCTTGGTTGGTCTATTTAAGTATACACTTACTGATTTTATAGAGCACCTACCTCACTGTTCACTTCAGTTTTAATTTCAAAGCAGTCAAGCAAAAGAGATCCCTGCAAGATCATCATATTATGTCATTGATCTGCACTAGCAGAAGACTCAATTTGCTCAGTAATAAGTAACCTAGGTCAAAGGCCATGACTGAGAAAAGATAAAGGGTATTGTTTACACCCATGTCAATCAGAAACAGCTTCACTGGAATCAACTGAATTAAATTTGCTTCAAATCAGTGTGAAAGAGAATTTTGCATTTGCAGAGTTTGGATTATGTGGCAGTGAGGAATTCACCTTCATTAGGAAGCGTTACATGCTACTAAGTTAAAATACTAGATCTGTTCACTGGCTTCCACTGCATTATTTAATCTACTTCATGGTGTGAATTCGTAGATTCTGTGATTTTGCATCAGGTAAGAGAACAGTACTTAGTGTCCTACTTCTTAAAGAAAAAAAGACAAAACCCAAACCCAAAAAATCCAACTATTTGCAACAATTAGCAAACTTTTGGATATGCAAGATTTTTTATATCTTGACTTCTGATGTTCATAGTATCATCCACTTTTAATAGTCCTAGAACACGTGCAATTTTAAAAGCATATTTCTACCTACAGGATGATATCCAGGAATAATTTAATTTGGGAATTTAATTTGCCTTGTCTGGGGACCTGGTTGGAAGAATTGTGTGGGATACAGCCCTAGAGAGAAGCCCAGGAGAGCTGTCTTATTTTCAAGGAGCATCTGCTCCAGGCTCAAGAACAGTCCTTTTTAATAAGCACAAAACAAGAAAAGATGGCAAGAGGCCTGCATAGATGAACACAGAGGTCCTGACTAAACTCAAACACAAGATACAGCCTGCAGGAAGTGGGACCAGTGACAAGAAGATGAAGACACTGTCAAAGCTTGTATGGCTGGGGTAAAGAAAGGCAAAGCCCTTCTGAAGTTAAATCTGGCAAAGGATGTGAAGGCTATCAGCAGCAACAGGAAAGCTATGGAAAATATGTGCCTGGGTATGGGACCTGGTGAATAAGAATGCAGAAAAGGTAAAGAAATTGGTGCTTTGTTTGCCTCAGTCTTTAACAGTATGACTTGCGTTCAGGAATCCCAGGCCCCTGAGACCAGAGAGAAAGTCTGAAGCAGTGAAGACTTACTCTTTGTGAAGAAGGATCAGGTTAGGGAAACATTTAAACAATCTGGACATACACAGGTTTATGAGACCTGATGGCATATAACAAATGCTGAGAACTGGTCAGTGTCACTGAAGGCTTGTATAGCTTGACTTTAGCAAGGCTTTTGACACTGCCTCCCATAAAAACCTCAAAGATAAACTGATGAAACATGGACAAGATAGACAGTAAGGTATACCAAGAACTGGTTGAAGAGTGAGGCTCATAGGGGTTGTGATTAACAGCACCAACTCCATCTAGAGGCCAGTCACTAGTGGTGTACCCCAATGGCTGATACCAGGACCAAGACTATTTAACATCTTCATTAACGACCCAGGGGGTAGGACAGAAAACACTACCAGGAATTTTGCAGGCAGGACAAAGTGTGAGGTCATGCTGACACACCAGATGGTTGTGCTGCAATTCAGAAGGATCTCAGACCAAGAACTAAACAGACATGATTCTCTGCTGGTTTTGGCCAAAACCAGATGTGGCATGAAAAAATTATGCAGTATTTCCCAAATGTGCATCCACCTAACTGACACTGTATTTTTGTAGGAATATGCTGATTCCATTAAACTTCTCCAGAAGTAAACGGGGGAGGGTGAAGAGAGATCATTTTGTATGAGGAATTTATGTCCTACTTTGTTTAATTTGGGATAAATAAAAGAATGCAAACCATTTTATATACTACTTACACTTCAGTTTGAATCTTCTGTGAAATACAATGCAGAAAGCAATACAGAGGAGATCTTTTGTTGCTCTGTAAATTTTAGTAGACATGGAAAACATCAGATAATTTATCTGAGTGATGTTACCAGTAAATATAATCTTAGTAACTATCCTTCATGACAGCCACTTAGAAGCAGCAGAGAGCTTAGAAGTCATAAATTATGTCTCAAACCCATTCATTTGTTTGCAGCAGCAAATTCTAGTCTTTCAATTTCATACCATACTAAACCAATATTTTCTTCCACCACAAAACAAGCAAATCTTTAGGTCTATTCTGACCCAAATGAGTAACAGCCATTTATGCCCACTCTGAAATGCTGACATTATGAGTCTCAAATATTTATCATATTACAAATATGTATTCTTGCATAATGATGAGTCAAGAAGAAACACTAATAAAATGGAGATCAGTAACTTTGACCACTAGTCTATATAGCTCTTCTTCCTAGAGCAATTATTTTGCACTTATTTTGAGGGTTCAATGAATCATCCTCTGACAACCTTACTGATTATAAATACCTGTGATGGCCACCACAGCCTAGTATGACTGATATAAAAATCATAGAAGGGATTCACGGCCTCTACTCTGTAAAGAGTATCAACAATTTCCCCAGGTCAAGATGACAGACAGGTACAGAATCATCAGAAAAAAAGCCAGGAATTATGTGATGTGAGGTTATATTGTTGTGGCATACAAGTGAAACATTTTAAATGTTTTTTAAATAAACTGGATACATAAAGCTGAGCCTACTACATATCAGATCCAAAACTTTAAAGAGATATTTCTCAACCTGTTTTTGTTGTCTCTAAATATAGACAGCTGCAATACTTACTGTAGCAAACTTTTTATTATTTCAGACAAACTCCTGTACAAAAACATCAGAGCAGGCAAAGAAACTCAGTAACTTCGGCTAACAGCACATGACAACTCACAGAATGCTTTAAGGTTTACATTTTTATTATACAAGTGACAAATAGCTTTCTTCTGGGCTACTTAAAGACTTCACTGTTTGACAGATAATTGCAGGTAAGCATGTATTAATTTCAGTTACCAAAGCTCAATAGAATGAACTGTCATCCACCTAGATTTACCTAACTGTAAATGACTATGAACGAAGCAGGCTTGTCCCCTACATATTTTTAGGTGTCCCCCATTAAAAATGGAGCTTGTAAAGAGTGGATTTACTACTGTGAAAAAGCAGTGTAATCACTGCTTCCAGACAAAACCCCCCAAAACCTAGTATGATTTCTAATTCTGCTCCTGACAACATAGTGATCTGTTGCTACAACTGCAGATATGACATGAACGCTGGAGTTGCAGTGCTGTCCAGTATCACAACACATATTAACATTGGCACCTAAGTGTTCTGATCAGGCTTGAGAAAACTCAGAGCTCTCCTTCTGCTCAGAAATAAACTCCAAGGCAATCCCTACTCTAAAGAACTTACGATAGTAATACTGTTTAAGGACTGAGTTAAATGACTCAATCTGTCACAGCACAGACAAGTTTCAGCAGACCAAATGCATCTTCAAAGTTTTAAGGTAATGTTTTTAGAAGTGATATATGCATGGAAATTCCAGTGAGAGCACACAAACCCTGACCTACATACACAGGAATAAGCAAATACACCTCTGAATCTGTGCACGAGCACTGGAGTTTTCACACATACATGCAAGCAAAGTACACAAAATCAAACACGTTTTCAGAACGTGACCTCTGCAAGAATATTTACAGCAATGGCAGACCACCCAGAAGACACACTGAACAGAGCATGAGCACTTTGCTGCTTTTGGCAAAGTATTTGTATTCAATTTACTGGAAAAATTACTAAAAAGTAAGAACAAACAACTTGGCAAGGAACTCAAATCCTTGAACTATCAATCACATCCAACTGAAAACCAGTGGAGAGCTGTCAGCTGACAAGTATTTCTGTGTTAACTCTGAATTATCTAATGAATAATACTATCAAGGAACTTGATGATGTCCCTTAGACCAGCTCAGCTTTTAAAACTTATTTATATCATCCCTATTCTAACACCAATTTGGCTCTAGGGAAATTTGCTGCTACGGAAGAGTGTTCTGCTTTATACCAGTTTGTATCAGCAAAAGGATTATTTACTAAGTAGACCTGTCTGAGACATAATGTTCACCATTGTATATTTACACTGATAAACTATTTCTAGTTAAGTCAAGGCATTAGCATTTTCTCTTTCCTTTCTAAATCTAATACAATTATACAGAATTTGCAAAATCTAGCGATGGTCTTAGAACACTTTCTATGTTTATTTATACTGAACCTGAAAAAGGATATTAGTTTCTTCAATTATTGAAAGGTACAAGTTATACTTAATAAAAAGGAAAAATGACCTCTTTGCAATAGGTTTTTGGATGCCAGCCAGCATATAGGCCTTAAAATTAGGTGGATCTCCACTTTTTACAGGAAAGACAACGTATCTTATAAGAGTGATGAACATTTAGGTATTCTCCTATTCATAAACTAACTGACTAAAAAACTGTGCATACCCCATGAATTTTACTTTCCCTTACATTAAATTTCTCCATTTTTCAATTTGATTTTCTGTGTTGTCTTTGACATTTCTCTTTATTTGATTTCTACTTTGTCTTCACTACTACTTACTTTGCTGATAGAGAGGTGTTTGAGGATTAAAATGCACAGATAAACTGTAGTAGTTGAAGTATCTAAGTAAAAAAGTATCCTAAAAGTCAAAGATAAAGGCTGGCATAAAAACTTAGGCTGTGCTATATAAAGTCAGTCAGGTTATGAACAGATTCATATATTTTAGCAATGTGAAGGAAATGGTTATGTAAATACACACAAGTATTAACATCAAACTGTATTAAATTATGTAAACATACACATCTTCTGTGATCAATACAAACATCTACTTGTCTCAGGACACTACTGCAGCATAGCTCGAATTTGTTTTGAAGTAGATTCATCATTCAGGTGTTTCGTAGTGAACCTAGAAATAACAAGTTAAAACATTTTACAAAATGAACAGGGATTAGAAGAGTCTGAAAACTTCAGTACCTGTTTTTGAAATCAATGTATTTCAATTACACAAAAGAAAACCTTACATGTTCCTCTCATCACTGATCACTGGAATTAATAACAGTTAATAGTCTGCTGTTCTTTATCTTCTATATACCCCTTGCAGTAAATTAGTCCCTGTTACTAGGTGGAGAACTGTGGCTAAACCCTGCCTAATTGCTGCTTGCCATCCATCTATGCCACTGTCATCATTCTGGGTTGAAATGATCTCCTTTTTTTCCCTTCAGTTAGAAGTTTCAAAAGAAATAAGATCATGGAAATACATAAGAAACAGGGTAAATACAAAAGGACTCAGGAATCTAGACTGTATTTTGGCATAGTGTGTAAACCTAATTTTAAACAGCTTTCTTAAATGTCCTGAGAGGACTGAAAAGCATTAGTGTGGAGTTTTTTTACATTTAAGCCAAAGCATTCTCCACTGCTTATGTTCGTAGGCTGACTGATTACCACGTAAGCCCAAAACACGCCTGATACCTGCACGATTTAACTCCACATCAATTTTAATTCAAAAAACATAATAAGCAAATAATGGAGGTAGAGTTCTCACTCTATTCAAGAATTCAACAGCTAGTGAATTCAGTACAGCTTTGAAAAACTTGGCACTAAGACTTCTGTATCAGCTTAAGAAAAGTCAGACCATTGTGTCTTCCTTCCCAAGACAGCACCTTAAACACCTAGCTACAGGACTAGGATTTAGGTTGCTGTTTTCTCTAATTTCAAAACCCAAACAAACAGGGTCATATTAAAAGGTGAAGAGAGAAGGGAATTATCAAGAATCTGAGAAATAAATTATATACTTCTAAATGTTCTAGTTGCTCAGGTATTTTATATAATAAAGCATATTTACCTCTTTAGGTAAGTTTCAGGCAATAAAGCAAGCCTTAAGTTTCAACAAGAAGGATATTATGAGTTCCATTATTAATAGTGATTGCTTACTGAAGTGAAATGAAATAAACATAAATGAATATTACTCAAAAGAAACCCCAGCTGATGAAGCAAGCCTGAAAGGACAATTTTCTTAATAAATCAAGCTTCTAAGGAGAAAAGTCTTAAATATAAAGAGATCTGGAAAAAAAGTAAATTGGAATTCGTTATGGCTGAATCAAACAATTACTCCATACGTACCTGAGAGCATTCAGAAGCCCTTCCACAGTGTCGGGTGGTTGTTCCTTTAAAACTTTTATGCATCCCTTCATCTGGGAACAGAAGCATGCCACTATTGAACAATAATATATGAATAGCACTAGCTGAAAATAAGGAAACATTTAACCATACACAGGCAGTTTTTTTCACTATTGAATATTAATGCTGCTTTATATGATATAATAAAATCGTAACTTACTAAAAATTAAGTTAAAATGCTAAATTTTGAGAAAACGTAATCTACTTTAATAAGCATTTGTAGATAACAAACATATATTTTATCTTTAACATAATTTCTCCATTTCAAACATAAAAATTATCAAGAACAGCAGATATAAGGCAAAAAAAAAAAAAAAAAAAGGGCAAGCAAGTTCCCTGTCGTTGTTGGCAACTATCAAAGAGATGTTTTAACTTTGACTTCTATATATATACTTGCACACAAGGAAGTAATTTTCAGTATTCAGTTTCCAGCTGTAAACCTAACTGGTGATAACTTATGATTTTGTTCATAACTAATGGTTATGAATTTAATCTGAGATAAAAGTCCATGATGTTGATTTTAAACACCACATTGAATGAACATCTTTGTGGAGACTGTACAACAGGCTGAAATTTGTCCAAATTTACAAAGAGAGAAATGAAGCAGAAAAATAAGAGGTAGAACTCCCAGTCTAGTCAGTACAGAGAAATAAGAAATTCCTTTATCCTGTTCAGAATACACTTTCATACATGACTCATGCTCCAGAAGTACCTATTTCTTCCCATTGCTAAGAAGATATGTAACAGCTAATGAGAAATTAGTCTAGATTAATTCCATCTTACTTAAAAGTCTCATTTTCCTATCACATCACAGTGTTAAATCTAAAAGCCAGTATGTTCTTTGCAGCTAAAGAGCAACTTGCCTTATTATGGAAGTGGATGATGAAATACCTAACTGAAGACAGGAACTGTGAATTTGCCAATAAAAATTATGTGGAAAATGTAGCTCAGCCTCCTGCACAATGGCTGGCCTAACAGTCCCTGATCCCTGCTCTGTTGGCTCATATCTACCTGAAAGATAAAACCAACTCTGCAACTAGTGGAACAGATGAAATTCTCAGGTAGCAGCACATGTTTTGAAGTGACTGTTACTTTTCCTGAACTAGAAAAACTCAAGACTATATTCACATCGCTCGGAACAGGTTTACATGCCCCATCAGATCAGATCAGATCAGCCTAAACTGGACTAACGCAAAGGGGCTAAAAATTCAAACCATTCTTTTCTGGTTTTGTTAGAATCTGAATCCCTAAAACAGTCAAAAAAGAGAAGCTTTAAATAGAGTCTCCAGTCCTGAAAGGGTAAGGAAAGGGCAATCTGTTCCACTGTTCCTGCAATTCTCTTGAAACAGCCCCCAAGAAGTGACTAGTTTGGAGAAAAGAATTGTTTTTCATAATAAGACAAACTGATCAGCTGAAATACTAAAAGATTTTTTTTTATTAGAAAAGAATCACTAAACTATTGAGGTGAATTAAGATTTGGGATAAGTAATAATTTTTAAAAACTGATTCATACATCTCCTGCGTTCCATTTGCACCTAGCTAACTTTCCTTTAAGGTTACAGAGTTTTAGGATAAATGCGAGAGACAAAGTACACACATTATATATTTGGTCCTATCAAAATTTTACTTGTGCTGTCCCTGTAGGCAAGAGATTGAATTAGCAGTCAGGAAGTCTGCATTTAATTCCCAGGCTCTATCTGCTGCATGACCTTGAGCAAATCAATTCACCTCTTTGTGACATATCTTTCCCTCTGTAAAACAGAGTCAAAGAGGAGATGTGGTAAAATATCTTCACATGAAAAATGCTAACAAAGACTGAATGTCATAACATAGATATATAACTTATTTTCTTTTGAAGTAGGCTTTCTTGTAAAGGGAAAGACTTTGCATCTTTTCTTTCATAACAGCTTATTTCTGCTGAAAGATGAGCTTTAGGTTTCTAAAAACACGTAGCAAAGGTAAGAATACTTTTGTGTGTGTGCTTGCAATATCTGAAATTAAATAATAAGGTTGATTTCCCTGTGATTGCTTATGCCAAACCTAAACCTGAAGGCTCATTATCAACATTACAACAGTAACATTTCAGTTCTCTTACTTCAGATTTCAGACAAAGCAAAGACAATGTTGAGTATCTGCTTATTTATGGCAGGAATACTGTCAAAGATGAGCATTTCAGCATAAATAAATTACGTGATTAATAAAAAATTATGACCATATAGCACTTACTCCAGGGTAGGTGTATAATACAAAATAATACAAAATTATTTTAGTGTAACCATATAGCTGGCAGGAAAACAGAGATAACAGAAAAAGGAGTACCTGTGTCTGGAAGAAAATACAAAAAAAAAAAATCTGGAACAAAACCACAAAACCCCTGATCTTTATTTTAATTTCAAACTAGCTGATATATATATATATATATATATATATATATATAAGTATGCAGGTGAACATAAATTCCAAATTGCCATTCAAAAGTAATTAAAATGATTTATACAAAGACATAAGCTTGTGTTTAAGAAGAGCTGTAGACTAATTTTCTCAAATCTACAGAGTATTACAGAAAAATCACTCTTACATCAATCTTTGATGTCTTTGAGAAAGCTCCCACAGGATGAACGTGGTCATACAGAATAATAACTCCCACCATTACTCGCATGCAGAACATAAGGGTCTCTTCACTGGTGAATCTACTCCTGTACTCTCTGGAAAACAGAACATAAAAAAGAAACAGTCTTGACTTTGTACCAGACAATTCTACAAATTAAGACTATGAGCAAATGAAATCTGAACTAAAATTGTATTTTAAGGTTGAAGATGCATCTTAGTAAGACTTTAAAAATCTCTGAATTGCTTAAGTCCTAGCAAATTTAGAAGAATGGTTAGAAAGCAAATGAAGATATGTAAACCTCTTCCAATACCCCTTTCACAGTTCAGATCCTCACTTCAGCAAGACATCTAAGATGGTTTCACAGAAGATTTCCACAATTCATGACACATGATGGAGATGGATCATACTTCTGTTTAACATCATAAACACAACATACTGGGACCTTCAAGGAAAGCTACTCTTTTTGCTCAAAGTTCTACTTTGATGTGGTTTAAGTGGGATCTAATTTCAGCAGCTTGTAAATTCAGGACTTCATCTTGGTGGATCATAGTCATTGTTCTCATTCTAAGTCTATAGGCAGCTTCAACAATCCAGGATCACTGAAAATCTAAAATGTGGAGGCCTATAAAACAGGACTATACTGAACTAATTCTAAGGAGTTTTTCTTTGACTTTTCAGTATTCAAGGCCCGCCTGGACAAGTTCCTGTGTGATGTACTCTAAGTTTCCCTGCTGTTGCAGGGGGGTTGGACTAGATGATCTTTCGAGGTCCCTTCCAACCCTTGGGATTCTGTGATTCTGTGAATATGGATGGCTCAGTTAAAAGCCCCTATTGGCTCTAACCCCTGAAACCATCATCAGGAAATGAAAACATTACCTACAGCAGAGAAAACTAGAAATCCTAAAAACCAGAAAATATCACACTTCTTCTAATTAATATTTAGAATATATAATACACAGATTTGTCTACTGTCATTCACTGATTTTCAATATAACACTTGATTTTTTCACTTACATGTATCATTAAAATACTAAAATCTGTACTGTACTACCTTTCAGCTTAGAACAACTTTTATTCTTACACAGCATCATAACATGAAGAGATTTAAAGGCTACAGATATTTTGATATTGAAAATGCCTGACTAGCCCACAACCAGAACTAAATATCAGGTAACCTTCTGGTACATGACTCACAACTCTGTTTCTCTACTTTTGCAAAAAACTGACACATAAGATTGCTCTTCAGTTACTAGGTTGCCCTGGGATTGAGAGATGAGTCCTACTACCTACATACACTTTTCCAGAACGTTCATAAACAAACATAGTAACCTCAGGAATTCTGCCCTTTATATAGCACCATGAACAAACAATTCAAAGACAAGAAGACTACCTTGACTATCTTGTATGTGTTTTCTACTTAAGTAAACATCTCACCTAAAAAGCACTTGACTAAATTGCATAGCCAAACAATAGCAAGCCCACTGGTTCTATCTACACTAATAGATGCAAACACAATTGTACAGTTTCTATACAGATGAACTTTCACATACCCAGAATAAAATGGCTGCATCCCAACAAGATCTACTCAAATGATCTTTAAAATAGGCTATGTGCATAATTTGTAGAAGCACTACTTGAAAAAGCCAAAATCTTTCCCCTATCTATGCTAGTAAGTGAGCAGCATGGGCAAACAAGAAACAGTAGGCAGCCTAAGGCCTTGTTAGAGAAGACACAGACGCTGAAGCCTATTACACTATTTTAACCTTTTGTTGAAAGGCAGGCCGCCCATGTTAAGCTCCCTCTAACAAAAGTGAATTCATTAAAATATTAATATATTAAAATTCATAAAAATATTATTAGGTGGTTAAAATAGGAGGCAAGGCTTTCTAATACACTTTTATATACAAAGCTTTGTATATAAATGCATACACATGCTATACAAAGCTTTGTATATAAATGCATATAAATGCTATACAAAGCTTTGTATATAAAGGTGCTAGCAGCTTAAGACATACATAAAGGAATTCATTTGGAAAAAACTGTGTTCATCCCAGGTGTCTACATAAAATACAATACAAAATTCTCTCACACAAGAAGAACAAGATTTAATGTAAAACTTACGGTGTTTCCAACATGACTTTACAAACACTAGCCATAGTACTTAGACAGTCTGTTGTATTTTCAATTGGCAATGTTTTGTTCTAGAAGGGTAAAAAACAGCAAAGGTTCAATAAGGTTCAATAAACCTTAAAATCAAGCATGTCTGTGATAGACCTTTTCTACCCCATTACTTACTTCTGATACAAAATGTGTAGTTGCATTACTCAGTGTTTTCAGCATTGGTGTGGCTTCTGCATAAAATAGGGACATTCTATTGGCCATTTCATTGTTTACTTCATTCTCAATGTCTAGCTGGTGAAAACATGAGAAAAAATAGTCAGCAGAACTCTTTAAATCTTGCTGGCAGCAGGAAAAAGGCACAGTACATGCTCATGTCAGCAAGCAGATTGTTGCATGAATAGTTCAACTCAATATGCTTCACCTCAACTGCTGATTAACTCTCAGTGTGAAGGACAGAACATGACAGCTAGTAAATAAAAAGAAAAAACACTACCAGAAATGGTATAAATGCACACTGACAAATACCTCAGTGTGAGCAGCAGATCAGATTTTATTTACGTACATGCATGTTGTTTATTCTGTTGCGACTTATTGTCCGTCTGTAATAACTGAAGTCATTCTGAATTGCTGGGTTTCTCATCTTTGAGAAAGAAAAACAGGAAATAATCAGTTTCAGTCCAGAATACATCGGAAAAACCATCATGTATTACAAGATTTTATTAACCTTAAGTTCATCAAAACGAAGAGTAAAATGTAAGATTTCTGCAAACTCTTTCGCTAGAGCCTGTTCCCGTTCCAGGTGTTGAGTTGGAGTATAAGGTGGGCACGTCAACGACTCCAATAAACTCTGCAGGGCTTTCTCTGAATAAAAATCAGAAGCACAAATTTTATTCGGTCCACATTACGACACATTTTAAGTACCTAAATATAGGTTGTTTGAAGGGAATGAACCCTCCAAACATGCAGAACCCTAATGGAAATGTTTTTTCTTCCTATTCTAAGATGAGAAATATTAGTCAGATACCTGCCTGTTCAGGCTCTCTGCCATTTCCTCTCCATTTTTTACCAGTGAGCTCTTTTCTCCTTTTTATCACCCTTTATTTGGGTTCTCTATCAAAAATTCTAGAGAAAGCATTTTTATTGCATTGAGATAGTAAAATCTTTCATCTTTCCCAATCAGCCATTAACTCAGTATAGAGATTATTCTGGCATCTCTGTTACTAAAAGTGTACTCTTAGGCACTGATGGCAATGTAATTCAGCTCCCGCAGCTATAATTACTAGCATAACTCAAAAAATAAAATTAATAAGCAGGATGTTGTAGAAGAATTTCCTTGCACTGGGAGCTCTCCCACTTCATACATACATTTTGCATACTGGTTCTCTTCCAGAGTCCTAATTCAAGGAGTAATTACACCATGTTTTGGGTTTGTAGGGATGAAAAAGTCAGTGTAAAACTTTGTGTTTTCACTGTGTGAGAGAGTTTATTAATACCCTTTCTCCCTGGGATAGTTATCCTATTATCCCTGTTTTTAAAATATCTCAAAGTATTATTGTTTTACATTACTTTTAAAACTCTGAAGTACCCAATTTACAGAAAAATAAATTCCATCAGTACAATATGGAACAGTGAAATGCAGAGTGACATGCACCAGAGAAAAACTTGACACAGTTTCATTGCATTCTTTGCTTGTACTCTAATTAGAGAATACAGACTTATTTTAAGTGTCAAATTAACAAACTGCGGTGATTTTGAAATCAAATTAAGATTAAAAATATGCCTTGATAAATTTAATTGCACTTAAATGTCTGTTCATATTAAACAAATAATAATAACAACCTTTTAAAAGGCTGTGGAAAAAGAAGCTTCCCATTTCTTTATATATAAAGTAACCTAATAGACACACTAAGCCAGGACTCACCTAATCTGAGTGAAAACTCATAGAAGCGCTTCAGCCTTACAACCAGAGGACATACTGAATTCCATGCCTTTTCTTGCAACTGGATATCATTGGGGTTTTGTATTGCCTGAAATGAAAATATTACTGTAAGGAACTGTGGTATATAAATAACAAGCAATTTTGTTTGGGGGTTTGGGATTGTTGGGATTGTTTGACCACATTATTTTAGAAAGTAAGTACCATAAAACATAGAACAATGATGAGAAATTACACTGCACAGGAACAGAAAATTACTAAGTCCAAAAAATACTATGCTTTCCATCCTTCCTCTTCCCCATAATGCACTGATTTAAGATTATTCATTCCAGTACACCACTATATACAGAAATATGTTTTAACATATTGTTTTGGGAGCAAAACTATTGTAGAAGCATCAGGTAACACCTTTTGTCTGATTCCTGATTGCAGAGATAGCTTTTTATAAAGGTTTTTATGCTTTTGAAATCTTTAACATATTCAGGTTCTCGAGTAACCAACAGCTCACACTAACAGTAACTGTGAAGCTGATGCAGAAAAAACTTTGGTTAGCTGAGAAAAACCACAGGATCACAGAACAGTCTGGGTTAAAAAGGACCTTAAAGAACATCTAGCTTCAAGACCAGGTTGCTCAAAGCCCCATCCAACCTGGCCTTGGATATTTAAATTTTAAGTTAAAACTTCAAAATAGCACTTTTGCACCAGTTTCACAGAATAAGATGCTTGTAAAGTGGATGTAAGGTTATAATTTACTGTGGTTCATTATTTCACACAGAATACTATTTTCAACTTCTTCTATAGTGTATTTCTGACATCTGAGTATTTTCTTCCACGTCCTCAACTTTGACTTCGACCATGAGATATATGAGGCATATGAAATAGTGCTATTGAAAGTGAAAAATTATAGTAATAACTAACAGTAAGCTTAAGAAGTAAAAAAAAAAAATAATTAAAAAAAATTAGGTCTTTGTATTCAGTGGTGCACATAACCTATAATAAATTTTCTGAGTTTTCAGACAGACTTGAGAGATGGGCCTGGGTGAATCTCATGAAGTTCAACAAAGAGGTGATTCCCTCCATCTACTCCGCTCTCCTGAGACCCCACCTTCAGTACTGCATGCAGCTCTAGGGCCCACAAGAGGGACGTGGACCTGTTTGAGTCGTTCCAGAGTAAGCCACAAAGACGATCAGAAGGTTGGAGCATCTCTCCTGTGAAGAAAGGCTGAGACAGTTGGGGTTGTTCAGCCTAGAGGAGAGAAGGTTCCAGGGAGATCTTAGAGCAGCCTTCAAGCACCTCAAGGGGCCAACAAGAAAGTGGAGAGGGAGTTTTTATGGGGTCATGTATTGATAGAACAAAGGCTACTGCCTTTAGATTCTAAGAGGGTAGATTTAGCTTAGATATAAGTAGGCAATTCTTCACTAGGGAGTGTGGTGAGGCATAGGAACTGGCTCTGCTGGGAAATTGTGGTTGACCCATCCCTGGAAGTGTTACAGGCCAGGCTGGATGAAGCTTTGAGCAACTTCTTACAGTGGAAGGTGTCCCTGCCTATGGCTTGTTGTTGGAACTACACGAACTTTAATGTCCTCTCCAGCCCAAACCATTCTATGATTCTAAATCGTAACATTTCATAGAACATGCTTGGATACAGAACAGTAGCAAGGAACACACTGAGTTTTACTTGATTTTGCATCCAAAGAACTGTCATTAACAAGCATACATCTCTAATTTCTTGTCCAGCTCCTTTGTACGCCTGAAGGTCTGCAAGCATACTTTCCGAGTCCTGTAAAACTGCACTGATCTGATTCCATACCTCCCTTTCTCCATCCGTGGGCTGTGCATCTAAGAAATAGAAAAGCAAAATGCACAAAGTCAAAAGGTAGCTGCAATGCAAATGGCAAGATTACTCAGTTCTACTTAACATCATATCCAGCTTGACTATGTGTAACCTCATTTTGATGTGTTTTTATAAACGATACAATTATACTGCACTGCTATTCTGCTAACCTCCAAGTTTCTGCTTTCTGCAGTTTTTGTATACTCTGCTTCACAATGACTCTTCTCAAAACACAGCATTTTAAAGTGAAGCAGTATCATAAAGCAATGTTACTTGGAAATAGATAATGCATCAATCCTTCAGTAAAAATGTTCTTCTTTCATGAGCTCTACAGCTCAATTACAAAGAGTTGTTAATTTTTCTTGCAGCTTGGGGATAAAATCAGCTTTACAGAGGATGGAGCAGTGGGATATTATGCCACTTTAACTTTCCTCCAGGCTTCCTTAACAAGAGTAATTTATTTCTCCTTTTGTATAACACAGATACAGTATTGCTAAAAATAAACATTTTTCTTATGTCAGAGATCATTCCTGTTACAAAAATAAATCCAGCTCTGTCAATGATCAGTTTTCAGGGAGGGAGTGACCTGTAGACCTTTATTGTTCAGAGAAACGACATTTGGAAGTAGATCAATTTTCCCATTCAATTCCCGTCCGATGGGATTTTCACAGCAGTGTCACACGAGGGAGTGATGTTGTCCCTAGAACATCAATATGCTAGACATCTTCTACCTTCTCTTGCTTTAAAACATCAAGACAACTGGCACTGACTAAAGACTGGACGACCTACATATAGACCTGTAATCAGTATTTGTAGAAAGAATCGCTGTCCCGGAAGATTTCTACAGAGACACTTTCTTTTTCTTTCAATTTAAATGTGTATTTGCATGCAAAGATAGAACTTTGATTATTGTGGAAGAAAAAAATACTTTGAAGATGCATCTTAGGACTTAAGGACTACTTGTTTGAATTAAAGGCAATGAGATACCTTCAGTTCAAAACATGCTGATTAAGGGCTACTGCATACATCCTCAACATTAATAGACAAGAAATTTTAAAAGTACTTTTCCTATTTAATCTTCTCACTGTCATCAAGAAATAAGACAGAGTTTCCCACCCATCTAACATAACTGTATTCATTTACCCACCTCCCATTAGAAACAAATGAACCACTTCACTTTGGACTGTATGGAAAGAGCAGCATTCTGTCCATGACATTTCAGGTTAGGATAATTTGTTTAAATGTCTCAAGTTATCTAGGGACCTTGCATGAATGAGACATATGGCTGAGATTTACATGTCCATAGCTCTGAAGAAACTAACACTTAAAATCTGTCTTATATTCCTATGTCACAGTGAGTCCAATGAGATTGGGCACATGAAACAATCTGATTTTACTTTTGTTTCACTATGGAAGTTTTCTCTAATCTTGTTTAAAAGACAGAACAAGTGAAAGTAAAAATAAGCCAGGCTTACTCAGCTGGGTTTTATAACCAAAATACTTGACATAACTACAAAAAAAACCCCAACAAAAACAAAAGAAAAAAAAAGGCAAGGGAAAGTAGCAGCAAAGGGAAAAACTGTCCCTAACAGGAAAATCCCAGCTGGGACACAGCTGTTGAACCTATCTATTAGTCAGTTTAAGTTTACAGTGTTACTGACTGGTTCTTTCCCCAAGCGGCAAGAAATCTCATTCATACACAGTAAGGGGTCTGTCACCTTATGATAAACAAAACAGTAAATGCTTCTGAATTTAATGGAGAAAGCAGTCTTGCTAAACAGTTACATATCATTCAACAACAGAGTAAGGGAAGACAGGTGTCACCTATAAATCAGTATCTATAGTTTAATAGTTAAATATAAGTTAAATAAAGTAACATTTTAAGTGAATATTAAGACATAAAAGAGTAAGCTATTTATCAGTACAGTTCATAAGTGTAAAATTTGCATGTTCACGTCACCTGAAGCACGGATTGGTTAACAAGGTGCTTCTAGGTTACTTTTTATCATTTATTTACTTTAAAAAATTATAGCCAGCTCAGCATTTTGGAACTTGAAAATTACTTTTATTAACACCCCCTATTGTTAGTCTTTTTAAAAATTTCCCAGTTCATCTTCTAGGAGTTGGGGGAAGGTTGAGAATTTGAAACCCACTAAGCTTTCTGTAGGATCTCAGCACCTGGGGAAGTAGGAGTAGGAGGAAAGTAGGTGGGTGGAAAAGGGAAAGAAAGGGAAGGGAGAGGAAGAGGGCTGCAAAAGCTACAGAGCAACAGGCTTAGCTTGCACTTGCAGAAGCAGTTTATATTAATGCTGAAAGTGCTGAAAGTGTTTAGATTACAAATAAAGATTGGATGATTCAGGCTTTTTAAAAAAACCCATGCATCTTACTTATGAAATATATGTTATGCAAACAGATGTTCTGATAAGATCATGGACATGTTTCAAAAGGGATTTTTACAAAGATCTTGCCAAAAACGGTCAACTAAAATACCTGTAATCAATCACTTTGAAAAAGATCTCATTTCGCTGTCAACAACAATAACAGTAATTGCAGCAACAACAACTAAAAGGAATATAGAATTCTTCATGACAGCTTCTGGCTTTTAAAACTGGTTTTCAATTCCAAAAATACAAAAACCTGTTCTGAGTAAAAAAATGCCATTCCTGAATCACAGCATGGAATCACTGCTTGGTTGTGCTCTCCTCTTACCCCATACCACCATAGAACCAGCATGCATTTAGGCAATTTGAGCCACTTTATAAACAAAACCACAGGAACTGACTAATCCACATTGAATGCAAGCCCTCTTGATAATAAGTTATCAAAATCACCAGACTTACTGCATTTCATGATATCTGAGTATTCATGGTTAGCATTCAGAGTACACTGTCTTTGATAAGACAAATAGGAAAACCTTTCACCTTTGCCTAAATCTTTCTAAAGCAAATCTTAAACCTGACAACTAAATGAATCCTCTAACAAATTAATTCAAGAGTCAGACCATGCCTGACTTCACCATATATAGATTCTATCAGGAAATTTTTACTTAGCAAAAATTTTATCTCTGGGGAGGAATGCAATTTCATTGGCTCCATCAGAAATACTCAGGATATGACAATTAATCCATTCCATGAATAAATGCTCTCTTTCACCTTTACTTATGGTCTATTCAAGTTTTGGATGGGGCTTCTATGATTCTATTCTGATTCAGACTTCCATTAAAAGACGGTGGAATGGTGGACCCATTACAATCCATTTGTGGACGTATTAAGTATTTCAGGTGTCTGGTGGGATATGAATGTGCAACCATCATTCTTTTCTAGACAAATACTTGTACTTTGTTTTGTTTTCTCCCCCTCAAAAATAAACCCTAATAGTTTTCTGAACAGTTTTGAGTTTTCATTCTTCACCAAGTGAAGAATTCAGAGAAACAGAAACTGCAATGGAGGTAATACATTAATACTCATAGGACAAGATTAAATGTAAGAAGGACATGAAGCCTTTATCAATGCAAAATCAAGTATAATATCCAAATAATTAATTTGTATGAAAAGGTAAGACAGTACTAAAAATCGCATCTAATCTACACACCCTTTCTGTATCTGAAATGCAGACCAGATGCATAGAACGTTTTTCTCCCCTCAAACTGTCTGCAGATTAGGATTCCCACAGAAGCTGGTTAGTGCTTTCATTTCCATGAACGTGGAATCGTATTTGTCAAAAACACATCAAAAACACACTCCTTGCCTTGACAGCCTAGCAAAAGAAGAGTGAATAAAACAAGATGCCTCCCAGACTCTGCTTTCAGCTCTTCTTCTCCTATCCACTGCTGAAGGTGGCTAACAATTTCGCTAGTCACTGACTAGTTATGAGGGCAGTAAGTCTGTTTTACCATATAATGCTAAAGTCTTATTTAAGGTTTGTCACCATGGCAGTGGTTTTTCCTATTCCAATCTAGGAAAAACTAGACAAAAAGCTAGTTTATGTCCTCAGAAAAGATGAAAGTGATTACAACTACACTGAATAATGTTTTTTAGAGGGTATCAGAATCTTCTACACTCCATACGTTAAAAACAGTAGTATTAGGTAGAAGCAGTACCCTACAATGGATTTTTGAATCTAAACTTCCTGAACTAGCTATAACAAAATTAAGCTCCCTAAATTGTTAACCTGCTACAGGCATGGTGCTGTGCAAGGGATATCAGTGCCAGGCTTCAGCTGTGTGATGGAAGTGGACAGACCTCTCTCTGACTGAGCCATTGCCTTTTGCTTAGGGTACTCCCTATAGCACATGAGACAAGAGTTTAACCTCCACCTGGCTGGAAACAGAATCCATCTCTATCCTTGCACCTGCAGAACGAGGGTATTAATACCCTATTATGCAAAAACTGGGCAGTTGCTCTGCTGCCAGACATGTTCTAATAATAACAGACTTTTAATCATAAATGAGCAATGATAACTGAAAAATTCATTAATATTTCTGGGGATGGGAAATCCTAGAAAATAAGTGTCCTTGACTGTTGTGAGTATAAGGGGGATTAAATCAGGATCAGTTAACAAGCCCCCTAATATTTGGGAAAAAAGGGAACCTGCTCAGTTTGAGGTTAAGAGAGTTTGGTCTTACAAAAGCTGTTTATTATCTGAGGAGAAGATGGTACTGAAGGTGTCATTTGAGGACACCTTCTCCCAATAATTGAAAACTTTTGTATTTGAAGCTAAAAATAATAATAACAAAAAAGATAATATTTTTTTTACCTTAACCATCAAAATATTTCCAAGAATTCATGTGAAATTATTTATTTTGCCTGAAATAGACTCTCTATGGGCAACAGTAATTTGGCAGATTTTCTGCAAAAAAAGAACACTTGAAAACTACTGTGGAAAGAGCTTCAAATATCCAGAATTAATTTACCTGTGAGTGTTTTAAACAAGGTCAAAATCTAAAGAACAAAATGGTTCTTGAACTGACAAAATCCATTTCAAGAGAATTTGTCCTACGGGCTCATGAAATGCTGACATGCACAGACTCTGAAGATTTGCCATCTACTCACTCTTTCTAACATTATTTTTTAGTGCAGAACTAAGAAGGTATTAAGGTAAAATAAGTGGTATATAATCAATCCAGTATGTAGCGTTTCGATTAACAATGCCTATACCAAGATACAAGTGTAAAACTTTCTGGGAATTAAGAGATTCCTTTTCTTTACATTAACCTTTCAGTAGACCCTAAAAAAAATAAAGTAATTTGGTTGAGTGCAGATAGTTTGCATTCACCTCAAAAAAAATGCTTTTTCACCTGCATAGGAAAACACTATTCTCCATATCACTCTCTGAAGTTACCACTGTTCCAATTTGTCACTGTTGTCTTGCAAGGCTGGACTAAATGGATCTTTAAATTGCTTCTCTTTGCACAGATCCAGAGTAACTGCTTAACTTTGAAATGACTACTGGTGACCATACAGAACTGCTTCTGCTGGTACTGCATTAACTGAAACTAATGCTGGGTCCAAGCTTTTTCGATTATGACTATGGAGTTACAAAACATGGTTCCCCATCTGGAACAAGAAGAATGCTAGTAAAATATATCATAAGAATTACAACTGATGCTGTAGACATCTGCAGGAAATGGGGGAAAAGGAGATAATTTTAAACATAATCTTTTTGGTAGCCTAACTTTTCAAGGGAAAAATTAAAATAGCTATTAAAAACCCCCCAACAACTGGAAGATGAAATTTGAAACTTACTTCTTTTTCATGACTTTTGCTCATCTTCAACTATAGCACAAGATTTTGAAGAAAAAAAATCCACAACTCTGAATTAGGTAAGAAAACTTATTTTTGTAAGTTCTGTTTGTACCTTCCCACTTTTCAAGACCTCAAGATTTGCATAGAAGAAATGTATGGAAAGGACTAAGGCTAAATATAAAAAACCTCAGGCTGGTGAAAAGTATTTAAGGGAAAAGTGAGCACACAAAAGAAGAAAAGCAACTTGTAATTAAGTATATTTTAAAACAAACTCAAAAGCCAATAATGGCATTTTTCAAAAGATGCAATGCCAGATTGTCCTCCTGGAGAACAATAACTCACAGTAATTTCTGTTGCACAGAACAACTCACAACATATTGCCTATGACATGTGTATTAGTTAAGTGTAATAAGGGAAAGCAACTGAATAAAAACCTACTACACTAACCTTACTGTGTAGCTTCAGGACTGACCTAAGATATATAAATCTGTACAACTGTTTGCTTTCCTCTCCTGCATTTCTGTTTCCATCCATGTGCCATTGTTGGGGCTCTTCCAACCATGCCATCATCCACATCCCCCTGACCTGAGTGGAAGGGTATTTAGTAAGTGGGGGAGAGAATGTTAAGTTTGGGAGGGGGCAGGAGTGTGTGTTTAATCGCTAGT
Organism: Melopsittacus undulatus; assembly: GCF_012275295.1. Classification (NCBI taxonomy): domain Eukaryota; kingdom Metazoa; phylum Chordata; class Aves; order Psittaciformes; family Psittaculidae; genus Melopsittacus; species Melopsittacus undulatus. The sequence goes on along the minus strand of NC_047529.1, from coordinate 25,181,140 downwards.
TCTTAGTACATTCATCTTCCCATGAAGCTAACATTCACGATGGGTGCAATTGTGTAGTTCTACATTTCAATTCTAGCATAAGGGTATGAGACTATGTGGTAAATTGTCACCCATGGGCTATTCCCTTTGGAGCAGCACAGAGAAAATCAACTGTCAAATGAAGTTAACACGGTAATGTTTTTCCACTTTCTGTCTATAAACACTTGTATCACTTCTGACCAACACCAACCCACAAAAACTCTGATTTTTGAGGCATGGAAACAGGTTGTATCTGTTCTACTCCTGCAAATTAGAATAAAGGCTATTTCAGTGTTTTTAAGCAGTATTCGTGTGGCACATTTTACACACATCAGAAAGAAGTATGTCACACACCCTCCTTTTCGGTAGAATACATACCAAATGAAGAGCACAAAAAACCCGCAAAATAGGGCAGGAATATCCAAAACCTCTGCAAACATATCTCAGAAGTAGTACTGACATATTTACTTTGAGATTTCAACTTATGGCTATGAAAAAGTGCACAAAAAGTAGAAAACGATATGCCAACACAAGTAACAAAATAGACTAAACAATCAACTCCACGTACCCCTTTATTCTCTGAATGGCCAACTGTAGTCATTATTTTCATCCATTAACTCAAACTGAAAAATCAGGCCACAGAAAGTCACTCACACATCCAGCAAGCATGCAAGCAGGCTCTTATCTATGTCCGCTAACTAAAAGCATCCATTCTTTTACACCGTATGAGGGCTAATTAAAGGAGATCAAAGCACAAAACTACAGATGCCTTCAGTCACATCCCTTTGACACAATACAGATTTCATGCCTTAAAAACCTCCAGAACTTTATTTCACAAGTAAAACATTTTAACCTTTCACTTGCATCAAATTCACTGAAATTTGGAGATGAGTTTTGTTCCTCTCTAAGCAGACGTACCTGACTAGCATGCCCATGCTCTTGCACTAACTACTGGTCACCTCCAGTGGGAGAGGGTGCCTCACCCCATTCAGCTCTTGGCAGTGCACTTTCGGGAAACAAACCAAGCAATCTTTACTGCCAAAGCAATAAACCAGGTATTTTCCCCTCTCACTATCACCTCCATGCCATAAAGGCTTCCCATTGCCAGACTTCTTGTTCCTGCCACGTCTGCAGCCTGGGTCAGCAGCACTTTCTTACCATCCAGGACATGATGGAGCTCATGAAACCTGGAAAGCTCAGAGCAGCTGAAAACCTTAATAACAGCTTGGCAAAGCTACAGAGCACTACTGAAGCCTTCAAATGTTTGAGAGGAAAAAAAGAAAGAGATGTGGTGATTTGGATAAAGGTTTGACACCCTAGGTGTACAATAAAATTCTCAAATGGTATAGAAGGAAAAAGGGATACATGGCTCACGGTACCTTCTCTTAAACCCAAACCAACTTATCAACCTTTTTTTTCATAATTTAAAACTGATTCTTCATAATGAGGTAAATAACATCTAAATGAGAAGATTAAGAGATGTGCAAAGTTATAGTCATATGCTCCAGCTCTCATCCAAGAAAGCATGTTTGAACAATTTCATGAGGTATGTGTTTAGACGACTTTCTGAATCAGTGCTCCAGTGTGTGTACACACACACAAACTCATATCATGTCAGTAACTTTTTTTTTTTCAGAAAAATAATTCAGGAATAAGTGATTCAAGAAAACTTTCAAGGTGATAAAATGTGTGTCTATAATCACCTGAAATTGTCTCTTAAGCCATACTTCAAAACAAAGTTATTTTAAAAACTCTGGCTTCTCTCAAAATTTTTTTGGGTTTTTTTTTTTTTTTAGAATGAAGCTATTAAGAGACAAAACATCACACATCATTAGCATTTTAAATAAAAATCATTTCATAGCAGTAGTGATCTAAGACTAAACCCATATTTAAAGATTTGATGACCAGTTTCCAAGACAATGTCTGGAAGTACATGCAGGGAAACTGCAACCAGCAAAAGTGAAATAGATTTGAATCAGATATAGATGTGAAAAGGGAATTAGAATGCGGAACACTGTTTTGCAAACTGATAACCATGCAATTAAGAGAGATGCAATCAAGCACATACACTTTGACCACTTCCCTTCTTTTTAGAGACTATACTAATCCCAGTTAAATAATCACTGAACCAGGCAAAAGTTGTGCCACCTCCACTGCTTATATTTTTTCAGCTTTTTATTTCCAACATATATTTCCATTCAAGGAAACAACTTAAAGAATTTTTCTTTTTAAACTGATTTTCTAAAGAAAGCTGAGGTCAAGTTCATTCATATACAAATTTAACAATGGCTCGGGTTTTGAAACTAATTCAAGGCAAGATTTTACTGCCATATCTATCTTTCTGCCCCACCTCTTCTCAGAATGAATTAAAGAAATTTTGTATGGTTGATAAATATCAAAAAGCACTGTTCAGTTGAAGTGTAATTTGATTTGTTTGCAAATCCCTTTTGAATTGCTTTATGATGCGTAAGCACATGCAGTTTATTAGGAAATAATAAGCAAAGAAGGCAAGCCAGGCAAGAAGCTTTGCTCACTTTCAAAGTCAAGGAAAAAATTTGGCCCCTGATCAAGCTCTGTGCAAGTGAGAACTTTTAAAAGATTTCCCATTTGGTTCCTGAAAAATAGAAAAGGAAGAGAAAAGGAGTCCTGAGTGAAAAATGGTTTTAAAGAGAAGGACGTGGACAGATTGGTTGTGCTGGAAAATACACACTGCAAGCAATCAGGTTTTAAAAGTTTTTCCTCAGTTTGCTGTTAAGTCAGAGAAAAGATTCTCTCATTGTCTTGTTATTGTTTGAACTTACTTTCAAAATCCAGGAAAAAATGTGGATAGTTTTCAATTTCCCTGGTAAGGACCTTAAGAAGATTACCCATCCCAGCAAACCTAGTAAATGCAACAAAATCGTAAACAGTTATATATGTAAACTTAGAATACTATAACTAATTACAACTAAGGGCTTGACATGGTCTGCATCATATATTAAATATTTTGGCAAGTTCTGGACCATAAGATACATTCTGATGGTCAATTCTATAATATTTATGTATGGGGACATAGAGACTAAGACCTCAGATAAACAAGAGAAATAATTTCTTTAATCAAATTGGAAATTAAATGTTGTATCAGTATAACAACACAGAGAACAAACAGATATTTATGAGTTTATGAGCTAGAAGAACAAACTCAGAACAGTATCTGTATTTGTAAATCCTATAAATTGCTGGATTCAAGATTACTGAATAACATTCCAAAGTAAAAAAAGACATCTTAATAATTTGTTTGTGCTCTTTAGCAGAAATATATGCTATTTCATGAAAGTAATTCAATTTAAGGGGAAGAAAAATCTGTTTCTAATCAACATGGTTTTATAAAATATTACTGCAAAGATGTATCAGAAATAAAAGCTAAAAAGTTTGTTCTAACTTGTAAAAATGTATGCATGCATTTTTGGAGGAAAAATACCCACACAAAACAGAAAAGGGCTCATCCACTATCTTTTTCATTTTTTTTTGGTGTGTGTTATTCCTATCTTTTATCACCTTGGAACCCTTTGCATTTGAAGTTATGAAAAACTCCCAAAAGGAAAACCAACTAGTTCTTGAAAAGGCAAGTCTCTGTGTGAGACAAGAAGGAAGGAGATTTGAAGAAGCTTTTTACCAGTACAGTCCTTAGGAAGATACATTATTCTGAAACTATGTAAAAGTATGTCTTCCTAGGGCAAACTTTTTCTCAGAAGAAAAAATAAATCATGAAAAGCACATATAAGGATGAAGAGGTCTGCCTCGAGGGATGGAGAAAAATGTAATTTTAGATTTAAAACTCCAATTGAAAACTGATTTTTGCCTCAAAGATAAATATTCTCAGTACTCTTAAACCTTGGCTCTTGGGGCTCACATCTGATGCTCATGTATTTTTTAGTTAAACTTTCTTCTCACTTCCGAAGTCAGACCACAGAAAAATTATTCTAAGCATGTATATGCCTGATACTCTATATGAGGAGACTATGTTTTTTTCAAATTTCCCCCCAAGTATAATAAACGTATCATCAACCAATCCTAATGTCTATATGCATGTGAGGGATATATTTCTATAGCAGGAAAATCTAGGAAGGTAATGTAAGGCTTAGAGATTTCAAAGCAGCCCTATTTAGTCCGTAAGATGATATAAATTTAATCAATAATCTGTTCGGAGCATGCAGCTTCATGTAAAACAGGTTTTTGTTAGACAAATGGCTCTGTTTGCATTAAATGCTTCTTCAAAATTTTCTGTCCAGAACAAATCCAGTGAGCAGCCTGTCAAGCCCTTTACAATTACCAACATCTTGCATATACAACATTGAATCTTAAAGAAACATTCGCCATTAGTCATAAAGTTACATCCATTTACACAAACGAAAAAAAAATACACTTTTACTTTCAGAACAAGATCTGCCCTGAATGAGCTGAGTCTGACTTTCTGATTAGCCTACAAAGGGAGAAAACATACAAAAGAGCAACAGATTTTATACAGCATTAAAACTTCTATCTTCAATAATTTGAACACTTTCATCGCACCGGTGTAACACATTTTATCAGCATCAAGTAAAACAGATAAGATACTGTGCAAACATTTATTTTCATTTTCATAACCTCAGAAGAAACAATTTATATTATTATGAAATACTATCACAAGCTAAATTAGTCAACTTGGATTTTTCACTTTCAACTTGTTTTAAGCTGTATCTTACCTCATTGCCTTCAATCTTCTGAGAGTTTCCAACCATTTCTTCTACTGCCAAAGTTAGCACTGCATCCAGAGACTGGTTTAGTTGACAGTATATGCTTCGAACAGCGAGGAAGCCTTTTTGCCAAAAACCTGAGGATATGCTCCCTCATTTGCATCAAGTAGCTTGAGGCCATGTGCCCAAGCTCTAGTTTCTGATCTTTCTTACAGAAGTACAGCACATCAGTGCTCTGGAGATTTCTGAGTGTTAAGTATTTTTCTTGAACTTTTGTTCTATATTTTAATCTAGTTTTCTTTCAATCCCCATGCAGAAACTGATTCAGCTACTTAAGTCACAAGTATCAAACAAGAACCCTGCCACAAACTTTATACACACTCTCATGGTCAGCCTGAATTTTCCAGTGATCTCAAAGGCACTGGTTTGGCATCATCCATTTCCAATATACACCAATCCAAAACCCAGTGATACTCAACATTGACATCTAGAAGATATGGTTCAGGTAGTTGCTAAACATGCTTTACTTCTTTATGATACAAAATAATTTTTTTAGGTTTCCTGAACACCAAAACTAAAAGCAGGATCTAGTTCCAAGAAACTCACTTTCAACTATAACTCATCATTCAAAGCTAAGGTTTTAACCCCATATTAAAAGGCCAACCTTCACTTTGATGGAAGTGTTTATAAACATAATTCCTTGCCCCAAACTGAATTATTTTATTATGTATAGCTTGCTGCTTCCCAATACTGGGACCTTCCAAATAGTCTTTCCCTGAAAACTCTAGTGATGTATTCCAAATTTCAAGAGTTGCAAGTCACTTCCAGGATAATTTTTAATGAGATTTCAAAGTAACTAATGATATAAGTTCTGAGCAATCAGCATATATACTGTGGCTGCAACAGAAGTGCAAAAAAAAACCCCAGCTGATGCACAGAAACAAATCAGAAAGCTTTCATTTAAGAGCATAAATTCCATTTCATTAAAACTGGAAAGCATTTTACTTACTGTAAAATCAGTTTAAATGTGGAAATGAGACTCAATGCATATAGAAAAAAAATATTGCTGCTACAGCACTTCAAAATGATAGTAGCTTCTCTTTAGTGTCCAAATCCCTTAGAATTCCAACAGTATGCTTTAAAAATTACATGTTGACATGACAATGATGTTTGTGTTTTCATGTTTTCCAAACCAATAAAGCTTATCCTAGGATATTGCATAAGCATACAGAAGGAACTTTCTAAGCTACTGTTGACAGTTTACTGTTGACAGATAGGAGACCAAATTCCTTCTCCCCCACTAAACCAATCCATTTACTTCTGAATTGTGATAAATACTATCCCCAAAACCAAACCAAAATCAGCCATGAATTTTATATACATATAATGAAAATATAGTGAAGTATGTATTTATCAGATACTGAGAACCAGTTTTGAAAGTTTGGTAAATGTTCAGAAACTAGGTGTTACCAACTAAATATTGCATGCCCAAAGCTAAGAATCATGTTAGTTAACTCTTTGTTTACACACTGTTTTAAGTAATTACACAATTTTGAAGTGTGGTGTTTTGTATTACTTTTAAATTATAGCTATATTACCACATAAATTGCTAGAGAAATACTAGTTTCTTATTCCTTTACAGGACTAATTTAATCAATACCAACTGAAACTCACCACCAGCACTGTAGCTACACTGAAGGTATAGTAGGCAACCTCATGGTGGCGAAAAAAGATACATTCACCAGTTCAACCCTTTGCTGCTCATCAGTGCTCCTTTGATAGAAACTATTTCCTAACTCTGCCTGCTTACACAAACAGTCTAAAAGGCTTTTGTCAAAATGAGCTGGATCAGCAAATACCTACTGCTTAAACTCATCACCCTAAAAATGTAGGGATGGGAGGATTCCCATGAGCAGCTCCATTTGGTGTTTCAGGGAAACAGAGGCTCCCAAGTTCAGAGACGGCAATGGATGATTAAGAATGGTAACTTCCATAAAAGCTGTCATTCTTAGGAGTGTTAACAGCAAAGGAATAATAACTTCTAGAAATAATAATGGCACACCTATGCGGGTAGGGACAGGTATTCAGTTCACAGTCTGAGGAACTGTACTGTACTAAGTGTATTAGCAACTTTAAAGCAGTGGAACTGACCCTACTGCACATATAATTAAATAAATAATTAACTGTGGTTTCAAAAAAACACCGACATCTGAATTTAAGATCTCTCAGGTCAAAAGCATGACTCCAAATTGTTGTGATATTCATCCACAAAGTTTGTTAAGATGCTTGTAAGGGGTCCAATATTCAGAAACTGGTATTGTTCTATTAAGGAACAAACCCAAAATGAATAAAGAAACCCTGATCAAAAAACACAGAAATCTCTTAACAACGATAATCCACTTTTTTTGAAGAAAACTTGAATGCCCCATTGTTTTTTGCTTGGGAGAGAAAGGAAAATAATTTTTAACTGCATTTGCCAACACTATTACCAACATTTTTGTCTTTTTTCCCCTTCTTTGCAGTAAGCATATTAAAACAAACTAATCTCTATTTCTGTAAGACTAGCTCCAAGAAAACTGGAATGCTGCAGTGCTCAGTGTCATCCAGAGCAAAGGTACAGGCAGAAACTGGAGCACCTTCCCATGGGTGCCCCCCCCCCCCCCCCTACTTCTCACTCATCATCGGCATGTGGAGTTCTGCAGAGGTCAGGCAACAGAACAGGTTTTATCATTGGTAAGAACCTGTGAATATTATCAACCCTGCCCATGGCAGGAGGGCTGGAACTAGATGATCTTTAAGGTTCCTTCCAACCCAAACCATCCCATGATTACGGCTGTGAAAAGCAGAGTACTGGAGTCAGGAATAGTCAGGGAAGCACTCTGATTAATGTTCACAGCAACGCTATAAAATCATTGGAGTTAGGGGTGGGGTTATCTAGACCCCAAGGCAGGAACAGCAGCAGCTCTGTCATTCTGCACAGATGTTTGTCTAAAGTATTCTTAAAGGTCTTCAGAAACTAATTTAAGCTCAATCACAATAGCTCATGTTTTATTATACTTGACCAGTCACACTGTCCTTCTTGTAAATCTCTCCAAAGGGTCCAAATTCCAGTCTGCCACTCAACGGTGCAGTGCTCCAAATACATCCAAGTATGATGCCAAATATAATGAAGGAATCGCATCTTGCAGAAAACTGTGTTTTACACATTCCTTACATATCGTTTCCCTAAGTTTTATTTTACCCATAGCTTTCTTTTTTTGCATTTTGGCATTTCCTTAGTCCTGCTTCTATACAATACCTTATACTGGAGCAGATCATCTTGGGAGCCATCACACAACACATACAGGAGAACCAGATTATCAGGCCTAACCAGCATGACCCTGTGAAAGCCATGTCCTGCTTGATTAACCTGATCTCCTTCTATGACAAGGTGACCTGCTTAGTGGCTGAGGGAAAAGCTGTGGATGTTGTCTAACTAGACGTTATTAAAGCCTTTGACACCATTTCCTACAGCATTCTCCTGGATAAACTGGCTGCTCATGGCTTGGATGGGGGTAGTCTTCACGGGATACCAAACCTGACTGGATTTCTGGGCCCACAAAGTGGTGGTGAAAGGATTAAATCCAGTTGGTGGCTGGTCACAAGTGGTGCTCCTCACAGCTCAGTACTGGGGCCAGTTGTGTTTAATACCTTTATGAACGATCTGGATGAGGGGATTGGGTGCACCCTCAGTAAATCTGCAAACATCACCAAGTTGGCTGGGAGTGCTGATCTGGTAAAGACTTGAAGGCTCTGCAGAGGGATTTGAACAGGCTGCACCTGACTGTAGCTAATAGTATGAGGTTCAACAAGACAAAGGGCCAGGTCCTGCACTTGGGCCACAGCAACCCTCTCTAATGCTACAGGCTTGGGGAAGACTGGCACCAAGAATCAACCTACGCTCAAGTGAAGACAAAAAAGTGCTATACATGTCTTATGCAGGTGAAGCATAAACAGACAAACCAAACCAAACCCAACAAAACTCAAACCCAAAACCAGATGTAAAGAAGTGAAAAGTGGAAGATGAGAAGAAAGTTGTTCAAGGTGATATTAACCCAAGATAAAAAGAATCATACCTGCTTTGAACAATTATTTTATTACAGTTACTAGAAAAGCAACACTTCAAGCCATTTTGCTGTTAACTGATATACAGATTGCAGGACACAAACCCTACAAAAAAGGTGAATCAAGTCAAAGGGAGTTCACAAATAGTGTGTAATGACAAATACAATTTTCACTAATCATAAAATGTTAAAAGAGCTGGCCAACAATATTAGTACCAGTAGCCCCAAGGATTAAAGAGCTTGGCTCATGGTTTCACTAAAATCAAAAGGTAAATAAACCCCAAAGGTTTACCTTAGGTGAACTTACAATATACTCACAGGGGGATTTTTCTATATGCCAACCCTCAAACCTGAACATACTTTGAGCAGAACTCCTACATATTTTCAAGATGCATAACTCAGAAAAGCCATCATGAAAGGATGAGAACCAGGCAAACAAAGTATCTGGATTCGATTCATAGCTCATAATAAATTAAAAATGCCAACAAAAATGCAGAATGGAAGCCAATTAAATAATTAGAATACAATTATATTTGAAATTGAGAAAACACTGCTGCATTTTGATCCTTCCACCCAAGTGCACAGTAATGTTGACGGAACATGGCGATGCATGCACAAATGCTTGTACACAAAACAGGGACACAATTTCCCTGTACACAGTAAATGAAACATCTATCAATGGATGCTGTTAGGTAAGCAAAGCAGGATACTCATGTTTACCAAACTGATACACAGGAGACAGATACATTTTACAGGAACAGAACGGCTTGGCTAGTTTAAGTGCTTCTTCCTTCAAACCAAAAACATTGCCTTTTGTTTTTTTCAGGTGAAGTTTGACCCAGTTCTTCTGAACTCTTCTAAGAGAAGAGCAGCCACATCATCATCTTCTTGAAGTTTCCTTGTCCTTATCTTCTCTCACCAAAATCATAGTGAAAAAGGAGATTAACTCAATTTTTCAAAAATATCTGGGCATTTGAGAAAGTACCTGGTTTTAACATTTGTGAATATAATAAGTGAAAAATCTTGTTCTAGATCATAAACATTCTCAGATACAGAATCAGAAACAGGGCTCTCAGGTGAAAAATCAGAAAGAGGGAAAAATATTGCTGGTTCCTTCTGCCTATTAATCACTGCCAATTATTCAGCCTTCTGACTATGCTACACAGAGTATTTTGTACTTTACCCCAGAAAAGCCAGGGCAAGTGTCCAAGAAGACAAGATGAAAACTATCATGTTCTAGTTCTTTGTGCAACTATGGTGAAGACATTCCTCCAAGTGATTTTATTTTCAAGTTATTTTTTGTGCCATTTGATAATGGAAGTAAGTCTTTGCACGTTAACTTTGTTCTTCATCTATTTTACTTCTCTTTTTAATATATAAATGGGAAAACATTACATCTAATATCAGACAACCCAGACAATTCCTACAGTGACTGGATTTATTATTGCATATTTGCTAGTGATCTGAGTGTGTCAATATGTAGGACACAATGCATTCTGCTGTCTAAATTTGATTTTCTGGTTTAAATGGTAAAAATCTACAAAATATGGACCTGAAGCAGTCTTTACAAGTATTCCTTTTTGGAAGAGGGGAGAGAAGTCAAACAATACTTTACAATACTTGGGAGACAATTAATTCTGATCAAAGAAACATACTGACATTACTAGAATTAACACAGCTGTGGCTGACTGCGTATCAATAGCTCAAAATCTGAGGAATTAAAGATGAAATAGGGGCCTTTTTCAGGGATTAGTTGCTATCAATTTAAAACACTTTCATTTTTATGATAGTGGTCTTTGCTTACTTCATTACACAGAATATTAAAACTGCTGACCAATTCATGTTAGAATGTTGTTGATGGAAATAGCAAGAGTTTCACATAGAAAAAATATTCTGAAAACCACTGAGAATAGACTGGAGGAGTGTTTTGTTTTCTTAGGTGTTTTTTGGTTTTTTATTTAAAATTTCAGGAAAAGGAAAAAGAAAAACTTCCTATGTGTCTCTGGGCAAGGGTACAAGACAAAAGAACAGATACCACCCCAAGACAGCAATCTGAGAGACCACCTAATCCCCAGAATGTGGTAAAAAAGGTTTTACTGAACTATGGAGGAATCTCAGTAGCAGAATTGGGCAAGAAGCTTCAGGAGGACTATTTAACCATGTACCTGCACAAGCTCCTGGAGTGACAAATGCTCTTTCTAGAACACAGAAGTATTTACCAGAGGAACGGCTATTTTAGACTTGTTTGATATGGGGAGAATTAACTGAATACAATGATGGAAATACAGGAAAAAATAATAACAACCAGCAGAAGTTACTAAACAAGGAGAAACCAGCAAACTAAAAGACCATGACTTCAAAAAAGCACTTCCAGTAATCTCAGATATCTGAAAGAATAGGTCTTTTAGAAAGTTACTTTAAGGGATAAGGGAGCACAGGAAACTCAGCAGTTAAGAAAATACACAGCATGTTATTCAAATGGACAAAATAGAGACTTAGAAATCAATATGCCTGTATAAGCATACAGAAGAATTGAAGGAAGAAATATATAAAGATGGAAAACTTGTCAATTGGCTGGAGATGAGAAAAGAGGAAATGTTATTTAATACCACAAATTTGCTGCAGCACTGAAAATCTGAAAGTTGTCAGCAGTTTCATGGCAAAAAAAGAGGATGCATTTTTAAACAGTATCTGGTATCTGTGGTATAGATCTGTTTTTGTTCAATACTTTAAAAAATGTATTTTCTTCTTCTCTGTCACTAATTAAAGTACGCACTAAGACAGAAGGGAATTAAAATATTCTGGAAAACAAAATCATAACACAAAATCACTCTGGTGTACTGGAGATGCTATCCAGAAGAAATTCAGTAAACACAAACGTGAAATAGTCCACTCAAGGAAAAAGCAAATCAATCCACAAATGCAGATGGACTGGCAAGCAGAAAGAAGGAGAGAAAAAAAAATTAATCATTATAGTGGACTGTATTACCATACAGCAGGTCAGAAAGTTGTTAAACTCTAGAATCTTTCAAAGATTGCTCTCACAGTCGAGTTAAGTGATGAGGGAACTGAATAATGAGCAAAGCCAGATTTTCTCCAAAACACTAATCTGTAATTATGCAGAAGTTACAGAAAGTATAAATTCCAATGAACCCCCTCTTTTTTTCCTTAATTAGCTTTGTGTCATTTTTAAATCGCTTCTGGTATTGTTTTATTAATTCCTATTCTTTCACATTAAACACTGAATTTATTAAAATGCACAGGGCCAGACTTGATCCATGGTATTTTTCCGCATAATAGCCTGTCTTGAAAATTGTATTTAGTTAACAGACAAGTCCATTAGCCATCTTAATGAGGTAAACAAGGAGATTCTTTATTTTTGCAGTGTGCCTAACACAGTAAGAAGCCATTCTCCAGTAAATCTATTTACAAATAATGTGTATTACTTACACAGAATGCCAAACATGCTTTTGTGCCCTGAGATGAGCTGCTAAAAAACACTGCAACTTTTTTTTCTGGGGGGGGGGTGGTGCATTAACAGGTCTGCTATTTGCAGACCAATAGGACAAATAAAGAAGGAAGGAACTGTGGACAGTGCTGAATTTAAACTGTCATTGTAATTAAAAAATCGATTTCTTGTAGGTGTAACCGAAGATTACAGTAACACGCTGACCCTGCCGGGCTCCGCAGTAATTAACTCTAATGGCTCTTGGAAGCCAGTCCTCCTGTTGCAGCGCACTGTGCAGAGCCGGGGTGCGCTCTGCTGCCCCCTGCTGCTACGGCCCCGGTCCGCGCCCCAGAGACCACTCCAGGGGTTCCGACTCCACGCACTGAAAACTCACGCTTCACATAGAAACACCTTTACCACCCTTGTGCCCAAGTAAAAGGCCACGGCTAGATCCAGTCATTAGCCTGGACTACCAGTCGGTCATCAGTGCTAACCTATGCCTGAAGGCGAATTTTTGCATTCAGACTGATTTTTTTTGCAGGGGCTGCAGCTCTGATGTCAGGGGATGAATCCACACTTACTTTTAAAACTAAAACCAAACTAATCTAGGTAGTATTTTAATAACCACATTTCAGAACAAGTACCAACATTAAAGAAGTTACGCTGCTTTCTCTTTCCTCCTACTGAAACTCAGAATTTATCATACAATCACAGAATGGCTTGGGTTGGAAGGGATGTTAAAGCTCACCAACACCTCCACCATGGTCAGGGACACCTTTCACTAGACCAGGCTGCTCAAAGCCCCATCCAGTCTGGCCTTGAACACTGCCAAGATGGTGAGGCCACAACTTCTCTGGGCAACCTGTGCCAGTGTCTCATCACCCTTAAAGAATTTCTTCCTAATATCTAATATAAATCTACTCTTTCAGTTTAAAGCCACGCCCCCTCTGTCCTATTCCTACAGACCCTTGTAAAAGGTCCCCCTCCAGATTTCTTGTACTCCCCTTTAGACACTGGAAGCTGCTCTAAGGTCTCCCTGGAGCTTTCTCTTCTCCAGGCATAACTGACTGCATCTAAAATTAGGAAAACTGTCATTTCTAACAGAATGCTGAACAACACATGGGTGACCAGGCTTAGAGCAGAGAGTGAACATCCAGGGCTGGTGAGTGTTCTTAGCAGGACATCCAGCCCAGTGTCAAACACATGCTGCACCAGCCCCTGGCAACAGTCATATGTTCCCCATCTGAACAGAAATGCCATTTGTATTTACACTTATCCAAGAACTTTTGACTAGCATTATTTCTTTTGAGTTAAGAAGAAGAGTAAGATGAGAAAGAAGAAATCTGGTTTTCCTTTTGTAGTCTCTTACTAAAAACCACGTTAACATGGGATGAGATAAGCTGACTTTAACATGCCAGCTATCTGCAATCAAAAATGGAGCCGATTATATCTGCTGGATATAAAAATTAAAATGGAGGTAGTTATATCCAAGATTTTCTTATTGCATTTGTTTAATACTTTGATTTGAAAGGCAAATCATATCTTGTAGAACTAGAAACTACAGAAAAGACCCTGTACATAGGTTTAGAGCAAAATTTAGTTTTATTTTTGCATAAAAATGATCTAAGAACCCTGGTTTAACTATAACTAATTAATTGCATTTTAATTGCAACTAATTCTCCATCCACACTTTCAGGTGGTATTAGGTCGTGTGTAAAGAAAATGCAGCTTTGTAAAGGCAACGTTCAACAGTTTCTAATAAAATTTCTAAACTAAATAATTATTTTTTTAAACCCTGTTGAAAAACTGGATTTGTATAAAAAATACACATGCTCACACATAAATATACATATGTACAAACACATGTATACATAGAGTTGCAAATGAGCATGGCTAAGCAAAAACTGGTAACTAGTTGCTTGTTACAGAAAGAAAATAAAAAAAAATTAAGATTAAAACTTTAACAAAGTCAAGATGAAAACAATCCACTTAACCAAAGCTTTCTGTTTGCCAACTCAAAATTATCTCTTCTAGTTACCCAGAGACATAAGCAGTTGCAAAACAGCACAGCGTACAGAGAGGAAGAATGCCTCTGTGATTTTGATTTCAGCACTAACAAGAGCTGTAAAACTCAGGTTCCTCTTAGCTCATGACTTAGATGATGTGAGTTCTCTGGAGGATGGGATAATCCTCAATTATTCTCAATTTCATGTCAAACAAATGGAAGATAAAGACTACCTGAAAAATATTGTTACTTAAGCCAATAAAAGTCTTTGTATTGTCTTTCAATCTTTATCATTAATACAATCAGCCTGTAATTCTGCACTGAGACAGGCCTGGAAATTGAATTACATCTTCCTTCTCCTCTGAGCCAATCATTACTTTAATTGCAATTTATTCAACTGACTTTACTAACAAAAATAGCATTAACTGAAAACTTCAAAAAAAGCCTGAGAGATTAAGCACAAAAATGCTTAGTGACTGAAGATTATGAGGGTTGATAGGCGTAATCGGAGTTACTTAGGGGGAAAAAGTTTGAAGAACACAGTTTAAAGTTTCAAAAGGAATGAAAAAACCTAAATCAATATATGTCTCAACAGTAAAGAAAACCTCTTCAATAAAGAAATGAGTAAATTGCAGAGGATAGTATTCTTTTATGACAGAATAGATTTTTTTTAATACAGTGATATTAGAAAAAATACATACATGTACACAATCTAAACTACATATATGTAGATTTATCTGAGGCATTGGTCTCAGACAAAAAGCTTGAATTTTTATATATATAAATTTGGAATCAAATACTACCATCCAAAGTACTTAGCAAACAAGAATCCTTATAAATAAAATATATTCAGGAAGTAATAACTGTAAATAACAGTGGTGGAATAGATATTTGGTATCTGTCTCACCTTTCTGATTTTCAAAATGTGAAGCCTACAAAGTCCAACTAAAACAGGACCCAGGCCAGTCCTATACTCACTCCCATTTTGTATATGCCCTTTATACTGCCATGCAAAAAAAGGTAATAACTACTTTTAATCATGTCCTCTACAACTCCTGAAGAATCAGCTTGTTCTAGTTCAAAGTTTGCCCAATCACCAATCTTTAAACTATAAGAGCTAAACCAAAGCGTTGCCTAAACACCAAAATTATCACCTTACTACGAATTAAGTTTCATTAACCTAAAGAAACAGTGCAAGAGGACCAAAATGGTTAACTTTTCCAACCAAATTAAACACAAGCTCTCTATTTTCCTGTAAGAAGTTTAAAATTCTGTAATAAATGATTCCTACATTTTAATACACTTCATTCAGAAACGGAATTGGCTATCATAAGATTCCTAAAATGGGGCTGATAATAAAAGGTTCTTTGAAAACATGCTATGATCAGCATATTCTAGCCAGGAGGAAAACTCCAATATAAATCAAGATAGCTGTCTGCTACCTGATCTGGTTCTACAAAAAGGCTGCAGTTAATGCTGTTATCCACTAAGTGGCATTATCAACTCAAACACCTACATCTGACAAAAAGTAATCACAGTACAGTGCATTTTGCCTCCTACAGGCAATTTATTTTATTGAAGTTTGTCATAAATTTAGGCATCGTTCCAAACAGTCAAATATATTAGTAAATCAGCATTACCAATTTACTTTTCATATCAAGACATTGGCATTCAGCACGATGGTCAGGTTAGAAATAAAACTATTATGATAGACTTATTGAACAAAGCCATCAAAATATTGCAGTAATATGAGCTCAAATTAGGCACAGAGAAGTATAATAAGGCATTTTAAAAGTAGCTGGGGTTTCAGAAGTGCTGTACATCAACAATTCCAGTATTTCCTGTTGTGAAGTGTGAAAGTCACAAAAGTCACACCAGTTGCCTACTTCAGATACACCACTTCAATAAAAGTAATCCTAATAGATTACGTAAACTGATGCTACTGATTGCTAGAGGGTATTTTTTAAAATACAATAATTAGAAAAGTAAGTACTATGTTTCACTAATTATTTAAGGATTAGTTTTCAAAATGTTACTTAAGGATTAGTAACTCTAAAATAATTTTTTGAGAAATGTTTACTGGGGGGAAAAAAGCATTTAGGAACAGTATAAATACAAGAAAAAAAGTATTAGAACAGAATTCTGATTTTAAAGTAGTTTCACACACCCCTCCACCCCCACCATTCCTATTGCTTTCTCTGGTCATTTATCACTGTCAATTTGTTCATACTACTGAAAAAAAAGCGGAAAAAGACAATTATCAGTATTACTGGACACAAACATACAGAAAAATTAAATGAGCAACTACTTCTGTTTCTCTGCCTCAAAGCATGTATTATAAGTTTGTGAAATGTCCTATAAAGCACTCAAAATTCTAAGCATACTTTAACGCTACAAGAATCAAGACATTCCTGGCTTTTTTTCTTCAGTGATTTTTTTTTTCCCCTTCCTGGCCACAGAGGAATTGCATTAGGACATAGTCCTTTTTCCCTACATCCGCCTACGACAAACATTTGCTACAAGTCAGCGACTCCAAAACCAAATTGTTTACAATTAACTCAAAAAAGCTATTAAAAAAATTGCTTCTTTGTTCCAGTTGGAAAGAGAGACAGCCAGATGTGTGGCTTGTTGATGCTGCTCTTCTCTGACCTCTGAGTGTAGGAAGAACTGCAGCTGAGGAAGGAAGTCAGCAAGTTCTGTTAATGAAGGTGAACTTAGTTAAAAAAAAAAAAAGAAAAAAGAAAAAAATTTCATGACACAAAAATATCTTTGAAAGTGTTTTTTATTTAAAAAATAGTGACATCATTTAGTGGCAGTCCTGGCGCAAAGGTTGGACATGATGATCTTAAATCAACGTACGTTGATTCTATGGTTCTATTCTATGTAAAGATAACAGAAAACCTTACTTTTTGCTACTGGTGGAAAATTAGAACTATGTTCCAGGAGAAGACAACAGAATCTCATCTTTTGCTACTTCTGGAAAATTATACTCTTAATTTCAAGAACTCCAGTAAGTTTCACTGCCTTAAATTAGCAATGCCTCATCATTAACACCTGCCGGGAAACCATCCTCCTTTGAGAATGCAAAATTCAGGAAAAGCATTTTAATTTTAGGCTCTGAGTCACAGTCTACCACTACCGACCAAAATCAGGCCTAAAGCTGAATTCCAGATTGAGTATGCCCAGTTCTTTGGAAAACACATCTGGCCAACAATGCAAATACCGTTACTATGGTACCTTTCTGCACATTTCTCCCTGAAATATAAATCTGTACAACACCTAGCAATGAATTAACTATTAATCTGTATTGAAAACTCTTCATTACATGGTACTCCTCATGCCAGTACAGAACACATCTGCATAAGATATTCTGTCAACATAAAAAAAAGAACATTTTTCAAAGTCTGCACAGTAACAGATATGAAACATCTCGTTTCTTGTGAACTTCCAAATATTTTCTAAAAAAATGTCTGAAATGCATTCTGAAGTTCTACAACCACAGTGCTCCTCAATTTATCAAGGTAGCCAAGAAGCAGTACAAGTTAATAATAGTTAGATATCATGGTCTGCAGTGATGCTACAGGACACAGTGTATGAAGTGCAAATTCACTCCATAGATTTAAGTTTAGATATTAATTCTGGCACCTAAGCATCAATCCAGGAATCCCATTTAATTGTGTGAATTAGGTTTAATCTTCAGTGTTTCTCTTTCTGCACTTCTAACTTCATCTTAAAAGCTCACACTGGCTTTAGTAGAAAATTATGCCCAATTCTTGCCCAAAAAAAAATGCTTGCTACCCAAAGACCTGAAAAGTATCATCACAGTTCATCTCTTCTGTTCACTATCATATGATTTCATTAAGAAACTTTCCTAAGTATTCTTAGAAAACAGGGAATTGAAAATGAAAACTAGTTTACTCTCTATGTTCTCCTGACCCCTAAGGTCATTTAAAAAACATTAACAGAACAGCATAGACATGCATATGTACACACAAAACCATTTCTGTGAACAGTTATACCTATATTTAACCTGATAAGAAAATTCAAATTATGGAGAATTAAAACAATATTTCATGTCATACTATTCAAAACAGTTGTAAAGGATACTGGTAATTTTAAACACAGTCTATGAGATTTAATCTTTCTCTTTGCACCAACAGAAATGAAAAACCTTACCATGTAAGACTTTCAACACAATTCAAACAGCTCACAGCTATGAGCACAAAGAACTTCTTCTGCTGCATTAGCATTTAGAAATTACTATTGGCTTGTCACTGTCACATTAAGATTTGATTTCCAGAACCTTTTCTTTCCAAAATAAAACCCGTTTAGATGCTTCTACAGTCCCCATTTTGCCACAGTCTTCTGAGTCAAATGTTAAGGTCATTAAAGGCATAAGAGCTTCATTTTGAAAAAAATTATTTGTCTTAATATTAGTCAAAGGTCTCCAACAGCAAACACTTCAGACTTCAAAAATTTCCCACCAGTGTTAGCTCCTACCAGTTAACTCTTTCCAACCAACTGAATTAATGAAAGCAGTGAACTACACTGTGGTAATATTAACTTTGTATGGGTTAAATTTAAATAAATCCATAGTCAATAAATCTCAATTTCCTCATTGGATACTCATTTCTTATAACTTCCTGTTTCTCTCACATTAGAATCTCCACTCATTTTTAACTTTCATTCTTTCCACTTGTCCTGTCTCCACAATCATTCTTCAGTTCATCTTTCTCCCCCCTGCAAGGGTGGATAAGCCCATGAACAGCAAACATTTTTGAGATCCTCTTCTCTCTAATTCAGAAATATCATCCCACATTTAAGAAGTAAAATGGGCCTTAAACTTTACTAGAAATCCTATCTTTATAAAATGTAATAGGTGTCATATACATAATTCCCATTTTAAATTCCTTATGATTGTAACAAAATAGAAGATTGGAAGGCCTCTTAAAACAGAAAATATAGAATAAAAATCAAATACACAAAGTAGCTTCACTGGTTAAGTATGCAGTCCCTACAAGCATCACTTCACTATTTTACAAGGTAAAACAGAATAATCTATACTGCAGGAACTGAAGACTAAGACTATAGCCTTTCATCTTAGTAAGTCTTTCCTTCCACCCCTCACATCCACCTCCTCCCCTGGACTTGGGTTTGTTTGCTCATCCAGTGAAGTGAAAAACAGGAATATCACCATCTTTCAACCATGTAGGTTCCACATTCACCAGAATCCCTTATGGTCTTAAATTAATAATTCTCTGCACCTTCCAAACACCTCCCCAGGCAGTTTTATTTCTTCTGAACAAGCATCCACATGATCAGCAAACACCTTTACTTTGATAGATTGCCACTGCGATCCCTGGGTTCACTTGGCTACTGCAAACCTGCTTTGACAGAAAGCCAGTTGGCCTGCTGTCACGCTGGGCTTGGTTTTACCTGAAAAAAAAATCAAGTTTTTGCGGTCATTTGCCACAGCACCACTGGTTGGAGGCTTCTCATGGCAGCTGAATTAATGACAGCACTCACTGTTACTGCCCCATCCCTGAAAGTGTTCAAGGCCAGGCTAGATGGGGCTTTGAGCTACTTGGTCTAGTGAAAGGTGTCCCTGTGTGTGACAAGGGGTTGGAACTACATGATCCTTAAAGTCCCTTCCAACTCTAACCATTCTATGATTCTATGATAAAGTAGGGTTAGCTTAAGAGTCCTCTCCATACTCGATGGTTCCCTTCTCTATAAGAAACCACTGGATGGAAGCCACCATTTTGCATAGCCTTACTTCCAACAGTAAAGTAAGATATCATTCCTTTTCAGATTTTAAGTGTTCCAGGCTGCACCTACCCAGCTCAAACGTCATGGCTGCTTCACATTTCCTAGCAGTCCAGAAAGGGCTGGCAAACAGCAGCAAGTTTAGGTCAGAAACAGCAGAACTAATGTCTGCAAGTTGTAGCCCTGGAGACCCAGCACAGTGCTTACCAACGACTTGGCCACATGTGAAGTGTGACAATGAGATCCCCTTTCTGTTCCCAATATCTATGCAGGTAAACACAAGTAGTTAAATTGGCATGACCTCTAGGATTTCACTAAGAAAGTGGTAATCTTCAGTGATTATGCCTACAGATCAATACCTTTTAGCACTTCTCTATCAACCTCTGCTTCCTTCTCAGATACTGAAGTCTGCAGCTGTTCACAACCCTTTCATAGTCTTCCTCATGTATAAGACCTTTTCTTGGAGCAGAGAAGCAAGAACTTAAAAGCCACTAAAACAATTCTCTGCTGCAAATACTGTCACTGATTTTCTTGCATAGACACCAGTACACATTTGAGTCCACACTGGCTGCTGCAGAGGTCTAAACTGTCAGAAATTTATTCCTCTGAGAAGTCTTTGCAATCCCATAGATTTTTCAGCAGCAAAATACCTAAACCAGCACACTCTGAATGATGTTGATGCAAGAGAAGGGGCAGACAGAACTGAACTGCCACTCTGAATTGCATTGCACTAATCAAGCAACTACACATCCGATGATAAAATTAAATCCCATACATAGAGAGACAAAGCAGACCTGATGGTGTGGTTTCACTCAGGAGTATAAACATTTAGAACAATTAAACTGTTATTTTTTAAAATCTCAAATTAACATTGGATTAATTCCACAAAGAGATAAACACTCTGTACAACGTAAGGTCCAGCATACTGCACTCTTTGGCTTTCTCACAATTCATGTAAAAAAGAAAGGGGGTACTTAAAAAGACCACTTGGTTATGTCTTACCTAGAAATACAGTGGTTCCAATTCACATTCAGAAATCCAAAGAAGTAATGATGCTAAATATTCAACGCCCGTCTGTCATGAAAAACATTCAAGATTACACTTGGAATCATTGTGCTTTTCCTCTCTTCCTAATTTCAGATGAGACTTTCTCTTAAAAAGGAAATATTTATGGAAATCAGAAATTACTTTTTTCAAAGTGATATTTGTAACATCCAAAAAATTTTTGCAGCAGTACCGATCAAAAATGCTGCCAAGTTGAAATGATCAGGTCCTTAAACTAAATTTTATCCTATATAATTCCACAGAACATATTTAATTTGGGTTTTATAGTGAGCTGTTACCAGCACTGGTACTGCAAACTGTCACTAGTATGCATTATATTAAGAATTAAAAGAAGTAATAATGAAAGATCAAAACTAAGAATACAATTCCAAAGCATTTAGCATTTTACTGCAAAAGCTGTATTTATTTCAAACAATATTTACATTGACATAGATCTGGTTAAAGCAGTTCAAAGTTCAGAAATTAATTTTCCAATCTTGAAACTACTGAAATAAAGAATGCAATTTAAATAGTGACAATTTTTTTTCCTGCAAGTGTTGGTAGAGGGAGGCTAAAACAAGGGGAACAGAGGTCCTTCATAAGGATCTACGGGAACAGCTATTCTTATTACTTTTTTAACTCTAAGTAAAAAAAAAAAAACTTACGGAGATGTAAATTTGCTCTCAGAATAAACATGGAATCAACTTAAGAAATCCATTACAGAAAAGCTCACAAGTGCACTTCCATTTCAACCATAGCCTCAACAATGCTAATGTAACTCCACAAACACTATTCCCAAATACTCTGGGGTTTACTATCCTCACAACTACAATAAAGCAGAGGTCAAGCCATCAGGTCTATAAATCAGCCGAATTAAGCTTTGGCTTTGGAAAACATGTGACTGTGTTTGTGCAGGTATATTTATAGAAATGACCAAAACCTGGCTCTAATCTAATGAGGGATTTCTATTCATTTAATTTCAAAACAGCAAGGGTGCTTGACTGTTGTCTAACGATCTTTTGAAACTCAGAAGTGGGGTGGTGTAGGATTTTTTTTTTAACCACCTAAAAATAAGTTCCTTGCTGCAAATTGTAACAATTCATTATAAAAGCATATTAACTTAAATCAGAATGTAACACTAATTTCCCAAGTAGAGCACCCACATAGGGAACTAATTAGGAATAGCTCCTCTGTGTAAACAAATCTTTGTACCAATTAATAGCTGGTCAAGTCAGGGAACTCCCTTTCTCTAGAGGGAAAATGTCTATTTTCAGCCCTTTTTTAGTTCGCTGCTGGCTGCAAATTCTCTCCATTTCTGTAGCAACAGAGGGTGCTTAGAACTTATATTCAGAGAGTTTAATGGGAATCTGGTCAAGATTTTGGGAAAAAAAAGGCTGTAGTAGGCCTAAAAAAACTAAAAACCAACACAAAAAGAACCCCACAAATTAGAACTACAAAAGGCATAAGAACAAGTTCCCATTCTCTGCCGAGGCCAATTCTGTCCCAAGGGTTTACACAGACCAGAATGATAACAGTGAAATGATTCAAAATAAACAGTGGACTAAGTGAAAAAAAGTACATGGCAAGAATAATTCTCAGTTGTCATTCTGTAATAACAAAAGCAAACAAATAAAAACCTCAAAACGAGACTATAATGCCCAGATTGCATTTTGAAAGGACCAGTTAGGTGCAACAGTAAAGCTACATAACAGGGTGCTCTTCAAGGGAGTCTGTGTATTATCATTTATGACATTCAAATCTGATAGACAGCTGTTCTGTGAAAGACAGAAAAGTACCAGAGTTGAATCTAACCTGGCTGAAGATTATCCAGATCCTTCCCGATACTTAGACAGAGGCTGCAATCTGTGGATTTTAAAATTTAAAAGAATCATTATTAATGAAACTCAATAACAAGTCAGAAAAGTTACTTAAATGTCTTCAAAACATAGTAATTTGGGTTTTGTTGTTTGTTTTTTGTTGGTTTTTTTTTAAGGAACGAGTACTGCTGCAAGGTATCTTCTTCCATGTGCTACACCCAAAGCAAACGTACACAGTACAATAGTACAATACACAGGCTGGCGAACCCATAGGACAACACATCAGGATAGTGAACTACTGTCAGCATGTTTAGCACACTTAGTCTCCAGAGAATGATGCAGCTTACATGGGAAAGAAGCTGGGAAGGGAGCATCAGAGAACAGGCAAAGCAGGAACACCTCAGGACAGGGAAAGGAATAGAAGCATCTCATGGAATCCAGAAAACCACCATCTCCTACAGCGTGGTGATGTAGTAAGAGACAACTTCTGACCCTCCAGCCCTGCCAGGTTACAAAAACCAGCTCTAGATACCATTGTTTTCTAAAACACTTACTGAAGACATATGAACACATGACCCTTTACCTCTTGACACAACAAAAATGACAAGCTTGAGACTTGGGAATGCCAGCACTAATTAAATGAGCATCCCTGAAAAAGTTTCAAAGAGGGCATCCCACTTACCAGACCGCATTAACTCTCAGGCTACTAAGCATTTAGGTATTTTCCAAGCTTCATGTATTTAAAGTGAACTGGAAAGAGTGGTTATGCAAAAACACAGCAAGATTCATGTTAAACAGAAACCAGAGCAGATTTACTAGCAGAAATGAAAGTGAAGGTGGTAGAAGAGAATGGATGAAAATTCTGAGGAAGGATTACAGGTGGGAAGAAGAAACTGAAAGAACAGAAACAGAAACACTGCAGGCAAAGAAAGAGGACTGTGAAATTTAGATGATCATCAGAAATAAAAATGGTTGAATTTAGCTTTGAAAAGAGAAGTCTAGCACAGACTATGCTGACATAACAGCTGGCTTTGGAATGTCACAACGTGAAAAAAGACACTGTGTCAGTTTGAGAAAGGGGAGGAAACTATTTGTTAGCTAAATACCTTAAATATATTAATCAATTAAATACCTCCTACCAAAGCAGATACCTGCAGAACTGCATTTATTTGACCCATGACCTGATCCATTTATTTGATCCACTCCAGAAGGAGTTCAACAATGTGAAAGGTTTTAGTCACTGAAGCCACAGGCAACTCAGTCTAATTGAATTCATAACCCATTACCACAAGAAAGAAAACAGAAGTAAAAAAACCTCAGTAAGGGAAAAAAGGTACTGAATGTCTGCTTCTTTCTGCAAGTATTAAATGGAAACATGCACAAAATTCATAATTTGAGAGTGAACAACTACTTCGTTCCCTTCAAATTCATCTACAGAAGTATTTGAACAGAAATGGTTTTCAGGAAAATTAATGAATTCTAGAACATGACTTAAAAGTTTAATTATGGTAAAAAAAATTGCCAGAAACTTTTAAACTGATCAAGTGGGACAGGAAAAAAAAAATCTATGGAATAAAAAAATCACCATAAGAACTGAAATAACATAAAAACCTGTATGTTCATCATAGCTAAACCTAGTGAGCTAATTAAAAATCTTGAGAACTAACATAAACCAAAGGAAAGGTAAATGAGAATTTTCTTGAGCTATATTCATAAATTCCATACTTTAATGTTAGACCAGTTTGTTTTATAACTTGGCTTATTTCGAGAAAACTAAGAGTGCTGGTGACAATAAGTGCTCTCACATGACACAGGTGCAAAATATACTCACAAAAAGGTTACAGACTGAGAAGTGGACTACAGCACAGTTAATTCAGAAGTCAAAACACATTGTTATAGAGAAAAATTAAATTTTGGGAACAAAAACCCCAGCAACTATCAAGGAGTTATCTCCTATTCAGCTGAATCATGAAATTACAAAAACGGTGAATTATACAGAATAGCTGTCCTAAGCACAACTAAAGTGTTAGCTAGCATGGAAATAGATTTTTAACAAAATACACATTACACCCTGGAAGTCTGCTTCTTAACCTTTTTTTATAATTTACACCAGATATCCAAGTTTATTTCAGTCTAAAACAAAATCAAACTAAATCAATCTTAAATGGAATGTTGTCATGGTTTAAGCCCAGCCAGCAACTAAGTACAATACAGCCGTTCACCCACTCCTGCCGCGGTGGGCTGGGAAGGAGAATCGAAAACAATGTCAGTCCAATTCATAAAGTTACTATGATGAATAGGTGTGACATGGCATTGAAAAAAGACAGCTATGGACAGCTGCCAGGAAGCAGTACTTGTGCTTCCTT
Source organism: Melopsittacus undulatus (assembly GCF_012275295.1). Classification (NCBI taxonomy): domain Eukaryota; kingdom Metazoa; phylum Chordata; class Aves; order Psittaciformes; family Psittaculidae; genus Melopsittacus; species Melopsittacus undulatus. The sequence continues at coordinate 25,155,858 of NC_047529.1, read as the reverse complement.
CTTGTGCTTGTGAAGTTATGCTTTAAGCAATAACTGTGTGGAACAGGCTGCAAAGTTCAATGAGCTAAGACATTTGGACTGAGGAAAATGCTGTCAAGTGTGAAAGCAAGTGCCATGGGAGAGAAAGGTTAAATCACTCTGAAAAAGTTTCAAATTTCCAGTTCTAGGTCTTTAAAAGAGAACTATTCCCTTACAGGTTGACATAAACAGTCCAAGATTGATACAGCCACGGGGAATGAAGAGGGACAAAATTTTACCATGTTTATAAAATATCTAAATAATGATACTCCTTACAATATTCTGACTTAAGCATGGGGTGAAGAAATGCGTTTATGAGCAACCGCTGCCCTCCTCAGGAGAATTTACAAGTTGGTAAGAAGTAATTTCTTAAAACACCAGTATGATAAAAACTGACAGAAATAGACACTCTGAAAACCTTAGCAAAAAGCTTAACGCTGCTCTAAGGAAAGAATGTCAACAAGGAGGCCAACCATCACATATTAATGCAAAAGAGAAAATTCTCTTTTACTGTTTTGGTAGCATCCAGTAAAGGAAATTTATTGCTAGTTAAAATGCATTTATACAATGAAACACAGAGGTCAGTTGGGTACCCTTGGCGTAGTAGTCTGCGGGACCTGCTGGGAGTAAAGCTTATTATCCTCCCAGGGATTTGAACAGTCGTAGTCCACAACCAATTTGAGTTAAGGCAAAAGACAGCTGCTACTTTGAAAGTTTCCTGCTGTGTAAGAAATAATTAAGGCTATATCATCAGTGTTCAACAAAGCATAAATAGCAAAGATGCTAAATTAATTCTACTTGCAAATCAAGAGTTAAGTGAAGTCACATTACAGAATGGACTACATAATACTGCAGTTCAAAGGCGAAACAGAAGAGTTAAATATGATGAAGTGTGTATCAGAGGTGAGTCTGAATCTTAATCCTAGTCAACAACAGTATTATTTCATGTTTTAGAAGTTCTTCACCCAAAAAGTATAAAGTATATATTCCAAAATGAAATCTGTATTTTGATTTAGCATCAAAAATAAAAAAGGAGCAGCAGCAGAACACAACACTGTATGTTCTGAAAAAGCACAGATTCATTGAGGCCTTTACTACCAAGCTGGTACTATTTAAATATTATGCAGAAAGATGCAAGAGATGTCAATGGCAACACAAATAATTCAGGGCAGTTCATCCTTAAAGCATAGTAACCAGAACTTCAATTCTCTCCTCTCACACCACAAACCACAACAGGAATTTGCAGGCCAGGAATGGCACTTGGCCCATCACTGTCCGCACAGGGACCAGGAACTAAATTTCTGATTGCTAGACCGCCTTCAGGTTGGGGGATACATGGCCAGTTCACCGGGCAACTTACACCATCCTCATGTACAGAAGAGAAAAATGGAAGCACTCCATGGACTGGAGTCAACGCATGACCTGTCTGTTAGCCCAGACTCTGCTAAATCATTAGCATTCAATGGCTATAATACTGCTTAAAAAAGAAAAAAAAAAAAAAAAAAAAAAAAAAAAACAGAAAAAAACCCAAAACTGCCCTCCATACACTACAGTTTTGACTAAATATAAAATCAGACTTGCACCTCTTTCACAGGAAGCAATCAAGACAATTAGAAGAGGGCAAAACATCTTGACCAGGGATTCCCTAGAGAAAACCTAAATATAATGCCAACTCAGGTCTGCATTAGCAGGTTGCTACTGCTCCTTTAGTTAACAGAAGGCAAAGCTTAGGACAGGGATAAGTTTTACACTACCTCCAGGATATATATCCTCTGGTTGAGGACACTGTAGATGCCATCTGCTCACATTTAATTTATTCATTTTTATTCAAAATGACAGCCCATAATTCTTCATAAATATATTTTTAAAAACTAGTAATTTCAAAACAGCTAATTACACCTGTGTAGTTCCTGAGGCTTTTCTTATGAAAACAATTATGAAACTCAATTATTCTATCATTTCAAGCTGCTCTGGTGTATTTTTCCAGCTTTCCAGACACAGCTTCTCCTTTCAGGTTGGACAGAATATTTTTTTCCTACCCTTCTAAGCACATAAAGACAATCCTGCCACTGCCTTCCCAAAGAAGCTGCTGAAATCCAGCTTCCTGGAAAGCAGAACCTGAGTCCACATGTATGTCAGAAAATAAAACAGATCAGGGCACACAGCCATGATCTTGGAACCAGCAAGCATGGTCCACGAGTTGGCTGGACATCTAAAATCCCTCCAAAAAAGACTGGCCAGATCCAAGCAGCCTTTTGGAAATGGTCCATCATGTCTCCTAACCCCAGAACTATGCTTGGGCATTATCTGGGAAAGTGTTAGCTGGCACAGGACAAAACTGTGTCACGAACAGTACTAAAAATGTAACAGTACAGTCGCATACCATATTTATTCCTTGTTTAGTTCCTACTATGAACATGCACCAGGATTATAAATACTAAGTTGCTTCTGGAGAACATGATTTTCAAAGTTAATTCTGTGAGTAGCCAATGCATTTAAAAATTAACAGATCACCTTTTCCAGGCATTATAGCTTCATCTGGGTTTAGTATCACATCCTCACTTAGGTGGCTGTTGCTTTCAGACCAAGAGAACAGAACCAAGTAAATGAGTAACAGCTGAGTATTTGTGTTTCCACATATACATATGTATATATGTATGCATACATATAATATGCAGCACAGGTGAAAAACTGCAGTCTTTATATTCTGGAGTTTTTTAATGTGCTCAGGCAGATGAGCATCTGGCTTCCTGATTTCAGCAAGCCTGCACTGCTGCCAGTAGGAACACTGGTCCTGACTGTCAGCTGATACAAAGGGGCATCTCTCTATGGACAGCGTCCCAATGCACAGCAGCTGAGACTGCTTCTCCACACTTTCCTCACATCAGGGTGGTGGGAAAGGGAGAAATTCACTTTAAAAGTGAAGTAACAAATTTATTAAATCCCAGCAATGATAACACCGCCAGCATGAGACAGACATCTGTTTCTCACAGATCTCAGTCTACAACCTAGTTCCGATGTGGAAAAAAATTAATAAACCAGCTTGAAAGAAAAAGGGACTTTATATCCAGAATTAATATGGTCCTTTTGTTCTGTTCCCAGGACACCTACAGTGACACTAGAAAACAATGATGCCAGGAAATGACTGTGCATTACTAAGATCTTAATTTATTTTCCATCTCCATTTGGACTCCTTCACAAAATGCTTCATTTCATAAGAAAGTCAATGTTTGAGTCAAGGATCCCCACTCTTCACAGTTGTCAGAGAGAAAAAAAGGTCTCACTGCCATAGGTAGATCCATTCTGCTGTGATTTCCAGAACATCTTGTGTTGGACTGTGCAATAAGTGACATAGCCAATTTACATGCTCCCATGACAAACCCTTTCACAGCATCAGTACGTAAAGGAAACATACAAAGATGACTAAATGTAAGCTGATCAATACTGTGAATCATTTACTCTGAGATGGCTTTGAAGCACACATGCAGGACATCAGTAAGCAACATCCTAGATGACAGTTCAAGACCATCCTGGTGTGGGCTGCACTCTCTGATGCAGAATCAGAAGTCCATGGAATACCACCTATTAACCCACAGCAGAAGCTGTGTGGAACTTAGAGCTGTTAATTGTTTTCACTCTACAGAGAAAATATGACCATCCTCAGAGGGTGGGCTATGTTTTTTTTTGCCAGAATTTGTCAAAGGAAGTCAGGCAACTCATGCTTTACTGTACACTGGAAGTCACTTAAGACTGTGTATCAAATAGGCTCAGAGACTTCTCTGGTCACTGAAAGGCACTGAGATCTCCTGAAGTAATTTCTGGGCAAGTTTTCAGAGCATCACCTCAACAGTCTATTTTCTGGAAAACTGGAGATGAAACTTTTTAATACTGCAGAATTAAGCAGTAACCTTAGGCATGCCTAACTACAGTGACAGTATCTACAGTGATGGGGAAATACCACATGCAGCCATTCTTTAACCACCAGCACAATAGTGTCAGTGAGTTTGGTGGACAGCCTAATCTCCAAGAACTGGGATTTTTACCTTCTTTCTAAAGTAATTTATATCCAAATTCCCTTCAGAATCTCTCTACATCAATCTCATACAAACATAGAAAACAAGTTACTAGAAAATGAAACGGTTTACTCCAGTGCCAGCTGAAGGAAACACCTTTCTGCCAGCAGGATCACATTAAACACACACAGCAGAATGTCTTGTACTGCGTACAAAAACACAGCTACCTGAATAACCTCCCCCTCTCCCTCGTCTCGTGATCCTCCCTAAAGCGAGTCATATGGCAGCACTTTTCTCCTTTTATGGGCAAAAAAAAAGGAGAAAGGAAGTCAGCACCAAGCGAGGGAGCGGGGCTGCGCTGCCACACGTCTGGACGCCGGGCTGCACTGAGCCGCGCTCATACCTCCTGACCGCTTTAATACAGACCCTGAGAGAGGGGTACCATGAATCAACTGCCATTTACTTTATTCACACATAATTACATGTCACCAAGTGTTTCACGCTGAACTCGTCACTACTGAATGTATTAAAAACTAAAGGATGGAGGGCATGTAATGTATTTGCATGTGCTTATCTACCATCGCCCTTTGTTTGAATGTCCTGTGAATAGCATGCGAGGCTCTTCTTTGGGGAACAGCTGTAGGGATAGCATGATGCAGAGCAGCAATTAAAATTATAGCACTTTATGCCGCATGAATTTCCATACGTGCCCTCACTGCCCCAGTGCCCACCACCAGCACCCAGCTCAGCCCACCTTCCTGCTCTCCAGCAGCTCTACAAGATGGAGTTAGGAGAAGTTATCAATGATCTGATTTACCAAATTTGGTTGTTGTTTTTTTTTTTTTTTGAGACAACTGTGGAAATGTCAGTAGCTCAATGCTAGGGAAAGGTATATATCAGGCAAAAAAAAAAAGGAATAAAAGCCTTGCTGTTCTTTTATCAACAGAAAGAAATCATTGTTTCTCCCTCAATAACTGATACTAGAGCTAAAAGCCAAAATCATGAAGACTCCTACCCAATAATAGCTATAGAATTGAGAAATTACAAGGAAACTCCTTTCCATGCACAGGTGATGGGACGAAGGATTTCTAGTAACTGTCATCTCCCCTCCAAGCACAGCGACAGGGTGCATCAGCCAGAGCCCACAGTGTGCACACAGCCAGGCACAGGACCCCCCCGTGCATCTTCCAAGGAGCCAGGGAATGTATTTGTCAGCATTACAGGTACCCATCATTATTAGGGACTACCTTGCTTTCCCTTAGCTGTTTATGTGCACTCACTCTTAGTTCTACGTGAATACTATGACTTAGTATTGAACTGCTTTGTCTGGGAGAGATCCTGCAAACAACTGATTCAGTTACATGAGTTATGCTGCTGGGTCACAGCCCACGCATCAGAGTTGAAATACAGATAAGTATTTCCAGGGTCAGAGTCTCTGTCCTTAAAACATTATTTATTTTTTATTTTTATTTTTTTAAGAAAGGAAACAAGTCTTCCCTGGTTCTCAGATCGCTATGAGGTCAGATCAGATGGCCAAAACAGCAGAGTAAGGAGTTTAAAATAATCCCCGTTTTTTTGAAGTCCAATGATGCTGTTACACAGAAAATAAAAAGTTGTTAAATATCTATAAATATTTCTTATTGTTAAAGAATGCCATTTGCTCCTTGGAAGCTTTGACATTTTAACAATGTATATGTAATTCTCTTTTGACAAATTTTATTTCAGTATAAACATGGAATACTTCTTTAAAAAGGAGTATTTTAACCTGTAGGTGTCCCTTTGCCTTATGAATAAATTAGAAGACACTGAGTAACAGCAACCACAAAGTACAAACACTTTATTACGATTGTGGTGACTCAGACTGCCAGGATTTGGCAGCCCACAGTGTTCCTCAGCAGCAGAACAAAAGGGGATTTTTTTTGGCTGATTTACTTTTAGTTCAGTAAAGGACAACACGATACTGTCTGTGCCATAATGAATCAAAACCTCAGTAAAACAAAGGCGTAAGTAGTCAGACCCCCATCATTTTTTGTCTCACAGTATAAAAATGGACAAGCAGATTATCTATGCTTCTAAGGCCTCTAATATATGTGCTCTTTTCCTTTGAGGAAAAAAAATAGAAGTAGTAAGATGATCTAGTTGCAGAGATACGTATCTCCCAGAATAGTGGGACATCATGAAATATCTTTGTATTTTCCTCTTGAAAACAAGAGATGTTGATATTAAATAAGTGGATTTTATAACACCTCTAATTAAAAGCATAAAGCCTGTAGACTTAAGTATTGCACTCTTAACAAAATCTCTCAAGTATTCAGAGCATGAAACACATTTTGAGAGAGACTCATTTTCCAGCATCCCCATCGTGATCTCATTTGGAACAGCAAACCGTCCCTGCAGTAATTGGTATTACAGAGCTCTGCTGCGGCACAGCCTTGTGAGAGGATGAGGGAAGTGTTCTGGTCCTACAGGGCATTTATTCTTTAATAATAAAAACATAGGAAAAATGGTTACAGAATATCATCTCCCATTTCCTCTGCGACCATCAGTTATTAGAGAGATGATTACAGAATTATTTCCAGAAGCTTCTAAAGATGTAAACATCTGTCATAAAATCTTTTATCTGAAGGAATCACCAAAATGTCTACAGATGATCCTTTAAGCAAAACACTGTGCAATTACAAAGCACTACAGTACAAGGAGTCAGACAGTATGTATGTGGGTGGGAGAAAGCATAACTAAGACAAAATTAGACCCTTCCTGGAAATAAAATAAAACATAACAAATTTAACAATATAGCTTTCTAAAATCTAAACAGGTCTGAGCAACATTTGCAGCAACTCCTCAATAATATTGAGTAATGTTATTAGAAATTTTTCCCCTCACCATTGCTTCTCACACCCAATTTCCACAGCATTAAACAAGCCCCCTCTGAAAAAAAATTAGGACCAGCAAATCATATGCACCAAATAAATACCGGTTCATGTCTCTCATGAAGGCTATTTAAACGCAATTCTGGAATCAATTTACTGGAGATAGGATCATATGGATCAGTTACCAGGGATAATCTTCCTCCTCCAAAATCAATTCAGCTCCATAAGTGGCACCATCACTCAGCACTTCTGTACCAGCTAACAACCATGAGTAATGATTTTTTGCCCCCTAGCTCCACACCACTATTAATATGCATGACAGAAACCAGAAGACAAACTTTCTCCCCATCTTCCCAGAAAGCCACTAACTCAACCTAACCTTCCAGACTTAATCTGGGGCAGTTGCAAAATGAAAATTACAATGATCAGGCTAGGTACCATATACACTCACAATAACAAAACAAAAACAGAAAGAAGGCTTTCTTTGAAATGTCTTTGAAAAGCAAGAGAACAATCCCTTCCTCCCACTTCTCAGTCTAACCACATTCAGTCTAGACAACAATAGTCGTAGGACACTACTGGGCTCAGTTCAGTTGTCAAAATATCAGCAAGGACGAGATGCTGATGATGGGCAATTGAATCAAAAGAGGCTCAAACTGTATTCTAAACCCTAAATAAAAACTTTCTCCAGAAGGGAATGTCAGTCTTGCCAAATTCTGGCCTTCATCCTCCAAAAGAGCTACACTTAGATTTATTAGTCCAGTTGAGGCTAGAAGTACAAAATGGACTCACAGAAGAATTTTGAGCATGGCTACAATAAATTTGCATATATAATGGAAATTAAGACAGCTTGGATGGTAAGCAAGAAGCCATCTAAGCTAATAGGAAACGAAGTTGTGAAAGCTGTAGCTTAAACATCACTTATCCTGGAAGCTCAACAGGTACCTGTGTTATTAAAAAGGATTGAAAAACCCTCAGGCCTCCCCAGGAGCAAGATACAGTCATCCCTTTCATAAGCCAATGAGGAAAGGAGTCATGCAATTAAAGTTTCAGATGGCAAGGCAGGAGCATGCCCCCAAGTACCATCAAGCAATTTAAAAACATCAGGAAAGTAACCACAGAGGAAGTAAAAGTAGGTGGTAGGCTCTTTCCAGGTTGCCAGGCTGGCTCACAACCACATCTGTGTCAGGGCAGTGCCCTAACCCACAGACTATAGTCTGTCCTGGACTATTCCTGCTGAGCTGTGAAATGGAAAAATATTTACTGGATTAAAGAATGAAACATCCCCAGAAACCAGATTTCCCACACCTGAATGCCTTCATCACAGAGCAGAAGTCACTTTCCCTCTGGCATAATTCATTATTTTTTTCAGAGTAGCACAGTTGCAGGTGAAATAAAGGACAGCTTATGCCATACTGCTTGTTGCAGTCTCCTGGGGAGAGGGAAATGTGAGCCCAAGTTACTTCAAGCTGAAAAGGGGACAGAGAACTTCATGAGTAAAGGATGTAACTAATGCACCATTGACTATAAGGAGAAGAGTCACTGCAAATGCTGCTGCCTCTTGTTAGAGCAAATAGCTTGCACTTACTTATTTTCTTAGCAAAACAAGCTTTTCAAATCCCAAGAGAACACTCCCATCTCATGATGCCAAAGGCAGTTATACAGGAGAGTGATGCCACTCTCCAGAAGTCACAGTGGTAACAGCTCTGGATGGATGCAGAACTGAAGCAATCTGTATCTGATTTTCTTCACAGTAAAGAACACAAACAACAGTGTGCTTTCAGACATGAGTTTTAAGAACATCAGCCTTAGCTTTGGGGCATCTAATTGTAAAGTAGGCCACTCAAATAATTTATGAATTCAGGCTGTAATACAACAGGGTGGATTCCTCCCCCTGCCAAATCCCATAAATTATATATAAAAAAACTTCTAACAGCTACTTAAAATTTAAGTTAAACCTGTGTGTATCAGAGAGATATAGGAGAGAACAGAATGGTGCTTACCTAGAATATAAGGAAGTCTACACATTCCCTTAAAAACACCAAACCACCTCCACAGTGCTACTATATTGCACAAACTCCTGTGCCCATAGATGACTCAGCAACCCAGAGCTCACCAGAGGACCAAAATCTCCAGTATGTTCTATGTGACAACTCCCATGTTGGACCAGTGCTCTTCAAGTGGTCTGATGGGTATATGTTCATGAAACACGTTTATTAACTTAAGATTTTAACCAAATCAGACACACTTGCGACAGGCATGAGTTGCATGACACCATGCGTTGCAGTGCTACTGGAACCTTCAAAACGACTTTTTCACATTTTACAAGCTTCACAACCTCCTTACACAGATTTACTCAAAAATAAACATTCGACTTGCACTTTAGCTTCACCTTTTTCACTGCCAGATATCCAAAGCATGATCTTAAAAGTCAGCCTGTCCACTGCCACTATGAACAGCCCTACAAAATTACTGTCACAGACAGGAAGTAACCATTCCAGAATTAAGGTGAGACTGACGCATATTCATGTTAACATGGAGATACCAACCATGAAATCATTTCTTAACATTTAAAATCCAAAATACTAAATAAAAATCTATGTCTCAGGGCTGTACTGGGTCATGTATGTCCTAAAATGCACTTTTCCTAGACCTATTACTGTATTTTACATATTTTACATTTTTTACTGTATTGTAGAAGTAACTACTACTACAAGTTTAAACCAAGAACTAGTAGCAAGCAGTATATAAAGACAGAAAATAAAACACATTTTTCATCTTAACTGAAAGTGTGAACTGGAATTCTGTGAAAACAGAAGAATGGTATGAATTGTACTTCACAAGAATTAGGACCTGCACATCTCACATCATTCACATTGCTCTCATCATCATTCACATGAGTGCATAGCAGCTTCTATTACAATTTTAATTTAAAATACAAAATTCAAATTTATGACTGCATTTTTGCAACTCTCAAGCTGCCCCATATATTAAAGATTTTAATTCATGCCTCTCAAACTGCTTTCTCTGATTTAATGTAACTGTTTTGCATTCCTAGATAACATGAGTAGAAAGCACTGCAAAAAGAATGATTGATAATACTGAAACAGATCCAAATACATACTGAATTCAGTACGGAAGAAACACCAAGAGGTTCTGGCTCCTTCAAATTGACATGAATTACTAGTATGCATATTATGTCCACTGATGTTATAGGTCACATCCACATACTCAGTTTGTCTCCAGAGCTTTAATAGGAGACCTAATGATGTCTGGATTGCATACAGGTTTTGGATATAGAATAATATTTTTCTGTTTTGTATAAAATGTGACATCAATGATCAAGTCCACGTGCTACTGCATGCACTATAGTGCTAAAGAATGACAGTGATTGCACAAAACTCTTTTACAGTTGCTCTAAAAAAATTAATTAAACAATATTTTGTGTCACTACAAAAACAGCACAGGGGGGTAGTGAAAAAGTACAGAGCAAGATACAGTAAAATACTGGGTAGTCATTAAGAAACCGAGAGCCTCACTTGCCATACTGTACATTTAAGTGAAACCTTAAAGACCAGACAGAAACTGAAGTTCAAGAATTTTATTCTTACTTGCTAGTTTATGCTTTTTATTAATGTCAGTCAAACCCTTCCTGCTATTCCCATAATTTGCAATTTCATTACAACTTCTTTTTAAAACCTACCCTAGAAAAGTTAAATTCATGAGTAGTAGGGCTTTATCATTAGTTTTTAACTCAGGCCTTGGGGGAGGAGGGAAGAATTACAGGAGGGTAGAAAGAGTCAAACACAAGAACTTACAAAGTTTATTCCTTAAAAGCATAAAGAAGTATGTTGCTGATGTGTAAGTCTTCCTTATGTATTATAACATTATGAAAGTTAGCATAGCAGAAAAAAGGAAGTACCAGCCTGGTTCTTCCTTGTGTAATATGAGTTGGGGTATTTCTGTAGAGCAGCACTGAGCATGTTAAATTCTTTGCTCACAAAGCAACCTCATGTCACAACAGCGTTTCATTCCAGATCTCCCCACCTAAGAGTTTGCTAAGTCGTTTTCATTTTTTCCTGACCTTGCAAATGGTGAGAACAGAAGCAGCAATGCAAAAACATTTCTGTCCCCCTTAACACACCCTTTCCCCATCCACATGTAAACTGCCTTTAGGAGCTGGTTAACAAAAAAAGAGCGAAAAGACGGGCTGTGCAGCAATTGAAGACTACCAGGAACAGGCTGGAAACCAACCTCCATCACCACCCTTGGCAAGTTATTAGCAACGCCACTGAAAGCATGTGAAGTTAAAGCCTTGCTCTGCTGCCTGTGAATTATGGAGCACTCGACAGTGGCGTCATGTATTACCAAGACCTTAGCATAACAAAACCCAGATAAACAAAATTAAAGCTAAACGGTCATAAAATTAAATTAGGGGGAAGCAAAATAGGAGGAATAGATGTACGCATGGTATCTGTTCACTGTAACACATCTCTACATGGACAGTGATTCAAATGAGATGAATGCGGTATAACAGATCTTGTTTCTTAGCTCATGCCTATGTACATCCCTCTGGAAACACCGCATTTATAACGCCCTGCATCCAACAACGACCAGCAGCTGGAATAGAAAGTTTTCGGCATAATCGAAGTTGTGAGTTTAACCCTCCCCCCCTTATTCTCTTCCCATACAGCCCAGGCATACTTACTCCAATAAGGCACTACGACGTGCGGTTTGGCTGCTATCCCCGGCCAGGGCTGGAGTTCAGCCGGGCTTCTGGGCCGGGAGCAGGCAGGGACAGGTCCCCACACTGGCGCTACGCAACCCTGCAGCCGCGTCGGCTCCGGCACTCACCGGCCGCCAACGAAGACCCAGCGACATCCACCGCTGGGAATGGACTGAGGGCCTGTGCCCGGGAGAAGCTCCTCCCGGCTGGGGAAAGGCCAAACGGGAAACCTCCTCTGGGGCTCGCCCCGCAACCGATGCCTTCCCCAAACGCAGCCGGCAGCCGAGGCAAAGTGAGCCCGCACAGAGCCCGCCGCCCCGATGCTACAGGAGCTGGCAGCAGTCTGGGGACGGCGCTTTCCCGGGCAACAGTTGGCTGCGTCCCCTGGACCCCCTCTTCCCGCCGCCCTGCGGGGCTCAGGGGCAGTCGCGCCGCCTGCGGCACCAGCCTGGGCGCGGTGACCCTGGAGCAAGGAGCGGGCACAAAAGCGGCGGAGAGGGCAGGGGGCTGGGGGAACCCTCCGCACGGAGAAGGCGCAGAGCCCGCAGAGCTCCGTCCCCGCCCCGCTCCCTGCGGGGCTGATGCTGGGGGCGCTGCGGGAACGAGCGGCAGAAGCGGCTCAGCCCGCTCGCCACTGCGCAGTCCCGGGCAGGCGGCAGCAGCCGGCCCCACCATGCCTCCCTCTCCCCTGCCCTTCCTGCTTACCTGAACCGCCCGTCGCCGCTCGCTGCTGCAGGAACCCTCGTCCATCCCCTGCACCTCGGAGACAGCCGGCGGCGCGCCCCTGCCCGGCCCAGCCCAGCCCAGCCCAGCGCGACGCTCCCAGGCCCGCCCCACGGTGGCTGCGTGCGGCTCCCGGCCCCGAGCGGGCGCGGCTCCCTCGGACCCGCCTCCCGCCGCCACGGGCTGGGGTGGGGATGAGGCGCCCTGCGGGGCCCAGAACGGGAGGAGGGGTCCCCGGTGTGGCTGCGGACAGGGAAGGGGCTGTGCGGCTCTGAACGAGGGGAACGAGAGATGGGGAGTACCTCGGCTCCGCACATGCAGGGAGGAAAGGGGAGCTGGGGCGTCTGCTTAGAGATAAGGGCAGAAAAATGAGCGGCTATCGCCCGTGCTGCCCCCTCGCCCTGGGCTATCGGTACTGACCCAAATCCGCCCAGATCCGCAGAGATCCCATCCCCTCTCCTCCCAGCTGATGGGTTCTTATTTTTGGGGGGAGCTGGACTGCGTGTGTCACAGTGCTTGAGATCAGCGGGGCTGCGCATACATTTTTTTTTCATTTTTGGCTTTGCAGAAGGCAGCACTTCCTCAAGACGTCAAAACAGATCTGAGCCCGTTCACAGCTCGTGAAAATACTTTGTACTTCCTCCTGCTGTTTTGCGGGTTAAATAAGGTTAAAAGTTGCGAGAGTGGTGGAGCAGCGCTTGATCTCCCCCTTCCCTAAAGACAATTCTATGAGTCGTTTACAGAAAGAAACAGACAAAAAGCCTACAAGTAACAGTATTGGAAGCACAGCATAAAAATATCTAGATATTTGTTCATACCAGGGTTTTGTTTGGCGAGCTCTTTAAATGTGAGAAGCCATGATGCTGACCACAAAGCCAGTACAGCTCTGTGCCAGTGAACCAAAGAGCTCACAGCTGCGTTCTGCCTGAGGCGAACGCCTCGAAGGAAGGGCCTGGGTGCACCGAGAGGTGTGATTCTCATGAATAAGGCAAGCTGTGAAGCGGTGGGAAGCCGAGCGGTTTGCTAGAGCTGTGAGCACGTCGGATCTGCTGCCGATTTGACCCTCTCCCCTTTCACTCCCTCTGAGCAAGCATCCCAGAGCAGCATCACTGACATACTTTAACTTCTTGCCTTTACCCAGGCTGTATCCAGATGTCCTTGAATTGTTCTTTGGTCTGAAAATTCCAAATTTTCTAGTTAGAAAATAATTTGAGTGACATACTTAGTCTATTAAAAGCCTTGGTATCTGTTACTGAAGCACATATTTAATATAGCTACCCTTGCAGCACCCAGCTTAGTAGAACACTAAGCTGCTGGCTTGCATTTTTTATCCTCAAGTCTCAAAGTACCTTTTAAAAGAAGTAAATCGCATTGCTCCACTTCCAAACAGGAAGAACAGTCACATGGAAAACTGGAACCAGGAGAAAGAACTGAACCTCAGATTCTCAGATAGCAGCTTAATGTTCTCTTTTACTTACTTTTCTGGGGCATGCCTTCTGACTGCTGTGTAATGGGCATGTCTTTAGCTGGATGCTTTTACAAAAGAGGCAGCTGTCACCCATCATCTGGAAATATTCTGACTCCATTAGTGCATGTTATATGTATGCACTCAGGTTGTCTGCACTGAATGCATCAGGGACTTACCCAGAAGAATATTTTGATTCGTGTTACAGATAGTAATTAGGAGCTAAAAACGTCCAACTTTTAAATCCTGCCAAAACAAAGGGACCGTTATATATTGATGAAATGAACTGTAGAACATCTACATAGCTTTAACATCACATGCTGCACTAAAGACTGAACTTGAACAGCCTGTAGTGGCATGGCAGGCAAGTGACACATTTCAGATTCTCAGCTTTGCACAATGATGTTAGAGACCAGGAAATAATTGTTTAACCGGCTACTTGTGTATTATCCAAGCCAACAGTAGCTATCTGTGCTAAACTGTTATGCTAGTGGTGGTGTGAGACAAATCTAGTTTGAGGGACATTGGTAGGTTTCAGATTCCTCAATGAAGTAATTTCTTATTCCTTGGACTTTGTGAGGGAACTCATATAGTGCCCAAGTTTTGTCTTCTAAGAAGTGCAGGATTCCCATTAAAATACTATCTCATGGCTACCAGCCCCATCCCAGTGTTTCAAACACCTTAAATTTTCTCAGACGAAAGAATATGCTTGCATTTACACAAGTGAAGTGTGCCTCTAAATGTAGGCATAACAGACACCTGCATGTTATTAGATGTTAATTAGGTATCTATTCTCCCATTACAGTCAGTAGTAGGATCCAGGCCTGATGCTTTCATGCAGTTGTCTTGCATATCATGAGAAACAGGTAGCTGCCTACAGTCAGTTCCCTGGTGAGCAACACAATGCATCAGTCACAAAGAGGTTGTGTTATCATAGCTCAAAGCTACCCAGGCTCTGTTGACACAGGTCCTGATCCACAGGTAGGATAAGCAGATGTATTCAGGGCTTCTTAAGGTGCACTTGGGTATCATGCCTTGTTTTCTTCTGCTCTTCAAAAGCATCAGATCTCTTGTAGGTCCTTGTGACCTATCTCAGGTGACTCAAATGTCCATTGCTATGCGAATTAATCTGTCTTAACTACAATAGAAACTTAGACACCTAGCTGAAGACACCTTCATACAGACATCTAAAATTTAAGAGTGTGAATCCCATACTGAATCTCATCGAAAACAGTCTGCAATCTCAAATGTCAGGCAAATTTAACACTTTTCTTTTCTTTTTTTTTTTTTTTTTTTAGATTCTGGCCTTATAATATCTACTGTATTTTGAATGGTGTCATAGTTTTGAATTTTTTTTGTTTGATTTGGTTTGGTTTTTTTTTTTTGTTGATCGGTTGAGTTTCTTTTGGTTGTATTTTTATCAGGAATGATTCAGAAAGTCACTTACAATGTTGAATTTTTGTCTACCTGGAAGAGAATTGTTTAATCTTTTGTAGAGGTTGGTGTCTTGCAAGTCTTGAAATTCATGGCTTTGTGCAGAATTGCACTAACAGTCATCTGGATGCAAACAGCGGTCTCAGAACAGATGGGAATATGAGCTTTCAGCTTTTGATGTTTAGCTTGCTAAGCAGAACTAATGTATTTATCTAGCAGTTTTCTTAAGTATTGCATGTAGGAGTCAATTTGTGAATAAAAGGACATCTTTCTTAATGCTCATTTTAGCTTTGTGCAGACTGAAATGAAGAAGGTTAGTACAAAGAGCATTCCTTGGAAAAAGATTTAGATCTCAGTTCAGAGGTTACCAAATTCAAGGTGAAGTGTCTTCAATTTCAGTGGCCATTGAATCAGCCACTTAATCATCTCCTCAGTCTGGAAGTACTTTATTTTTTGTGGTTAACTCAGAAAAAAAGGATAATGCTAATATATTCTGTGAAGTAAATTATATGAATATTCAGTGGGATCCTGTCATCACTTGCATAATTCACGGTACCAGTGATATTGTTTGGAATTGTAGCTGTTCATCACTTCTGAAGATGAACCTCAGTGCTGTTTTGGAATTTAGGGACATAATTTTCTTCTCAGTTATACTGCAGAAAATTAGCAGTAAAGCCTTTTGAGACAGACAGAAGGAGCAGATAAGGGAGTTAATCTATCATTTTATGACTCTGAATTGTGTCTGAAATTGTTTCTTATGACAGAATTGTGCGGCTGTGGTTTTGTCAGTATTTTTCTCTCTTCTCAAGCCAATCATTAGTAAGGGAGCAGAGATATCTTCTTCATCTCAATTGTTGTAGATATAGTCAGCATGAAGAGCTTGCTTTCTCAGCATACATTGAGCCTTTACTGCAGTAAGCCCTCCAATTTATTTCTTATATCAACTGATGCATGACATTGGAAGAAGCATGGGCAGCCTACTCTTTGCTGACAAGGGAACAGCCATGGCAGATTAGAGCAGCTACGCCACTCACGGAAAATACAGGAGCCTCAGCTGGAAATCTGACCCATATTTATCTACCTGTTTTAAAGTCAGTATATAGAAAATAAAATTCCCTTTAAAATACACATACACACCTTGAATGACACACAATAAAAATGTATTTATTTTCTACATTAATTATCTGAATTAGGCATTCAATGCAGAATTATTTGAATCACCAATCTTAAACAACTTTACTCATGAAAGTGATATGACTAAGCTTATGGTATAGGCTTTTGAAAATACAGCTTATAAAAAGATAAAATATATAACAAAAATAAATTATATTTTTGTTATTTTTTATTTCAGAGTAATATACATTAAGTGATGGGACTTTGGCTATGTAACCATATAGGAATGTGGTTAGACCCTAGGACTTTTTTGGCTTATGGTTCTAAGTTGTAACTACCTTATTCACATAAACATGGACAAAGCGTAATAATAGCATTTGTATACACTGAGACATGCTTCTTGTTAATGCTGTAGCACTGAAAATCATAAAAACAATTAACAGGAAACTTACCTTTTTAATTAAAAAGTTTATGGAGAAGCAAACATGGAAAATTTATTCATTCTGTGTGCTGCTTCTACAATGAAACTGCAGAGTATTTCAGTGGAATTACATTGTAAAAAATTAGCTCAGAGTTGCTTGAAATAATATTCCTACTGCAAAACAAATAGTAATAATTTCAATATCTCACTGGATATGTAATGTTTCATTTATCACTATTAATAAGAAAATGTCTTAAGTACCAAACTATTTTAAGCTGGTCGGCAGAAACCCATTTTCATTTGCATCTAGCATGTATCCTGGCAACCGTATATTTTTGGATTCGTAACAATTTATTCTATTCATTTTATTCAAATGAGGTAACCAATACTGCAAAAATCACGAGGATTTGAGATGGATAACTTCTATCATTCAGAGCTATAGATAGAAGACTAGGAATCCATGTGAGTAATTTTTTTTTTTAATAATTTATTAAACATTTCCTTCAGTGTATCTACCCAGCTAAAATGTTTATCTGACATGGTTCACATACTTTTACTCCAAAATGGAAAACAGCAGCAACCCAAGCTGTGTCCTGGGAAGTAATGCTTATCCCACACCACAGCCCTTCTCCTGCTGTGTTATTTTCTGAGTTGAAAATACTGCGATTTTCCCCAGACTCACATAGAATTTACAGGGGGAAGAGGAAGAGCAGAGGCTCCAAACACTGATCACATCTATGCATGCTGACTTGAAAATTTGATAAGGTAATACAGTACCTACAGCAAACACTAGGTTTAAGTAATATATATGAGTTTTCTATTATATTGTGTGCAAATGACACTGAAAGGACTTTTTTCAAAAGGCTGTCTTCTGGTTTTGGTGGACATATATGAATTGGTTGCATTTGCTATAGAAGAAGGTCTGCAGAAACCTGTATATCTTCAGTATATTCTTTTATTATCAAAACAGGTTTTTTGAGAAGATTTAAGGAGTTCAGCTGGGACAAAGCTCTGTTTACAGAAACATTTGGTATAATACCTTCATACGCTCCAAATGTCTATAAAAAGAATTTATTTTTTTTTTTCCACTTGTGTAGTTCAAGAGCTTTCAGTCTGGATCAGAATCACTGAATCTGCATACTCTTAACAAGCCAGGCCTATATGGTTCTTTCTAAAACAACAATGAAAAATGAAACTTTCTGTAGCAACATAGCTGGTACATTGAACCAGAATCCCACCAGCTAGTCATCAACGTACGTAATGGCTACTGTTGTTCCACTCTAAGACAATAATCTGGATATACCAGTGTATATCCAGACTCAGTTATACCCAGAATAAATTCAAATTCGACAACTGAAATAAATACTCCTCAGTCACTTTTCCTGCCCTTGTACCAGATCTAAGTGGATGTACAGCAAGAATGGGTCAACAGTTTATGAAGCAACTCCTGAGCCACTGAAGTATTCAGGTGCCTTAGGACCCATCCATACAATACAGTATTCAGAATGTGCTTTGCAAGATAAGCAATAGAACCTTCCTTGAATACAGCTGGCTCTGTCAAAACTGAGGAGTATGTAGCTGATGAAAATGGAAATTTCAGCTATCTGTTTGCCCCATTGCTACATGGCAGTCAGTGAACTTAAGTTTAACTGGAATCTTTGTTAGAGAACTGAAAGGTCAGAACTCCATTTGATGATGTATGAAGTGATGAGCTGTTGCTACAGGAAGTTACACAAGCATGTTAAAGTAACAGTTGGTTTGCTAAATTATAATCTTAGCTTTTGTAATAGGAAAAGTGAGGGTTTGAATTGCCCATACAATCTCAGTGTGTATCCCAATACATATACATTATGATATTTTTGCTAACTCCGTATACATGAATGCCTTATGTTTATAAACAAACACACATAGCCTCTGATGCAGGCAGAAAGCAGGGGGGGTGGCCAACTGGACTACAGGAAAAGTATATTCAACTCTTGATTCTGGTATATCCTAATTCTTACCTCTGCAGCTTTAAATACTGTATTTAGCATGTGGATTACAGTTGTTTAAGGAATACATCAAAATAATAAGATCTAATACTCTGTCTTGCACTCACTATTTGGAAATGATTTGCAAGATCCAGGCCCTCCTTTGAAAGGGCATTAAGTTGTGAATGGATGTTATCTTCTCAGTTTTACTGTAATGCAAAGAACATGACCACTCACAGCTGTTTGTCAACTTCTTGCCTGTCTTTATTGTCTCCAAAGATTTGCTGGGGTGATTTGCTAATATAGTCAAAATGAGACAGGTTAGATTAAACAGTTTTACTTGTAGGTCTTTCCTGGGTCATCTCATCTCAATTGAACCATGTCATGATATGCTTACCCTGTCAGCTCTGCAGGAAGACGTGAGTAAATGTGACAACTTCCAGTATGATGTGGAGAGAGAGATGGGCAGGTTGTTCTTGGAGTGCACATCTGCTTAGCATCCAGCAAACTTAAGGAATTCAAAACTGGGTTCCCTAGTCTACAATTATTTGGCTCTTCTGATGTAGCAAAATACTTAATAAAGCACATGCTGTAAGTTTCATTAAGTCACTTGGGTTTATCTGTACCTGTTTATTGGGTTTGATGTATCAAAATAAATCTCAGAATATATAAAAATCACTAGGTGTAAATCTATTTTTTTTTTCCTGCAGGTTGCTTTTTTCCCTTTACCAGTGTTTCACAAATCGTAGGGGACCTATGCTACATGCAAAGCAGTAGAAGACTGACTCCTCTTTCTTTTATTTTCTGTTTTTATTTGAGATCAAGGACGATGAGTAAGTTTAAAATTGTCTTACATATTTTATTCATCTGACAAAACCCCCCACATTCCATTTTTTTTTTCTCTAAAATCTGAAGAGTCAAGAATGGCACCTCTTTTTAAAAAGGAGTGCTTCTTAGTCAAAAGTTCAAAGAAAATTTAAGTGTAACAGCACTCAATTTTGACATGGTGCCAACATGAAAACAATTTAAGTCCTCTACAAAACTAGGCATTCCAAGCTTAGGCTATCATTCATCTAGTTTGTAATGCAAACAACACAGTGATAGAAGTGTTAGGAACATTGAGATAACACTTTCTTCACTTCCAAAAGTGCATTATCGTCTTATAAAAGAATAATTGTAGCCCACATACTATCCTCCTGCTAGATGATGTTAAAATTACTTACAAAAGGTAAATGTCCTCATTAATAGTAAACTATCTCAGCCTTTTCTGGTATCTAGACTTGGAAAGCTAAACACATTCTCCTGAGTTTAACCTTGCATCTCTTCGTGCAAGCATTGAGTTTATATGTAAATGAAATCAAATATTACTTATCTGAAAGATAAATACAGTGGTAATTATATATCCTGGTTTCGGTGATACTTAGTTGCCAGCTGGGGTTAAACCACAACATTATGAAAAGTCAATAGTCAGCAGTCGAGCAGATGTGTATAATGAACAATAATTAATGCTGAGTCAATTATAAGGATAAATGGAAAGTTCATTTATATGGGTAGAAAAAGACCTGTTTCTACAGTAAGTTGAACAGTCATAGGATCACAGGATCATAAAATAATTCACGTTGGAAGGGACCTAAGGCAGTTTCTAGTCCAACATCCAGCTCAGAGCAGGGTCAGCTGTGAGAACTCTGGTCTTTGTCCATTTGGGTTTTGAAACCCGCCAGGAATGGAAACTGTGCAGCCTCTCTTGGAGAGCTGTCATATTCTTGACTGTCCTTGTGCTGAAAAGACTTCATTACATCCAGTCTGAATCTTATGTTTTTGCAGCATACATGCATTTTATCTCCTACTCCTGCCATACGTCACGCTGAAGATCCTGGCCCTGTCTTCTTGATAACTTTCTCATGGGCATGGGAAAGTTACTGTTAGTCCCCTCTAATAGTAATATACAATAGCAAATCTTTGCTTCATTTTTCCTATCAGTTGCTATGAATAGGAAATAAATATTTTACACCATCTCACTTTCTTCTGTTTACCCAATAATGTCACCTCTCTTAATCCCCTGTTACCCTTCCTGCTGTCTTTTGGGATTCATTCACCCCAAAGCCCCCAAAGCCGTCTTACATCATGATGTTGCCTTGAGCTTATACTCTAGGGAGAGGAGATCCTCACTTGCCACTAGTGACAAAAAGTTTCTAGGGGTCAGAAAGGGTGTCTTGTTGCATTGGCATTGCTTTCTTCAATGGCCCTGGTTGGATGTTCTGCAGTTCTACCTTGTACAGTTATTTCATATTTGTCACTGATGCAAAACAAAATATATCTCTAACAACATAGTATGCACAGTCTTTTCTAGCTCATTAATAGGTGGCAACAGAGAGCTATTTCTTCTGTGGCAAAAATTATGTTTACTCAGTTATTAGAAGGAAACCCTGAACACTGAATTTTAGAACAATTAATTTTGCATAAAATAAAGTAATAAAAAAGCTTTTCATCAGCTCCTTACAGATCTCATAACAGGAGTGGAGCATGTTCTCTCCTTAAGTCTTTCAGTGCATTTTCTGTATTTCTTTGCTTATGAGAGATGGCTTACTGCTGCTGGTATCACTTTTAAAATGAGCTGTAGGACTGAACTAGGAGCTGTGTTTCAGTGCAGCCTTAACAAGAAAATGTCTAACTACATCACAGCTTCTGTCAGGATGAAAACAGGAGAAAACCAAGGATGAATATTGAAAAAGCATTAAAAAAAGCTCCTGGATAACACAGTCGCTATGTCTCAAAGATGGCAGACGACAAAACAACTAAAATACCTTTTCTTGCCATCATTACTAGATGCAGATCTATCTTCATTACAGAGTTTGAAATTCAATTAAAATGTGGAAAAAAAAAGTTACTTAGGTGGATGCTGCTGTGCCTTTTGCTGAGGTTCAAGATGAGGGAATAAATTTCCTTTCTGTGTGCTTTATTTGTGCGACTAGTTATTACTGATGATATTTTCTTTATCCTGAAAGTTCATCAGCAATAGCGAAAGGCATGCAATGTGCAACACATAATGTGCCATTAAGAGTTTTTCCTTCCTAAGCATTAGTTTGTGTCACATTTTGTACTGAACTGTACTAGCTTCTTCCAACCAAGTAAAGCACAGTAGAAAGAGGAGGCTTAGTGCAAGAGTCAGTGGGGCAATTAGTGTTTTATTCAAACAAGCAGGTTCAATTCATGCGGTACCAAATGAGCACTACCAGCTCTGCTTCCCTGACAATCTTTACTAGTAATTGGGCACATCTAACTTGCGGTTTGCTGAATAGCACAAGGATGACGGCATGGGCCATGCTGCTGTTTGCAGTCCATTGATTACCCTACAGCAAACAGGGAAAAAAGGGAGAAGGTTAAAAGCTGTATTTTAACCTCTTAACAGCTATGAAACCTGCTAACTTTAGGGTCTGGTTCAGGATTTCAGTGTCTGGCAGAGAGCAACTTTCAGATCTCTAAAGGGTTCCTCTCTCTCTGAGGGTAACTGCCGTGTGAAGCTCAGCAAGAAGAAGCACAGATATGCATATTCAGTTCTGGGTACAATAGCTCCATTCTCACTATCAGGTCAGCAGTCAAGTTCAGTGTAACTCCTCCTTCTGTTTCTGAATCGGGACTTTATGGAAATGCTGGGGATTTTTTAATAAAGTAGCTCTGCTGTGAAACCAGTCTGCTCTTCATGACAGCTCTTTGCTAAGCAGCACCAGTGCAGAGCTTATTAACTCAAAATTTTAAAGTTCAAAGGCAGCATCAGGTTTCAGTAGGCGTCTCTCCTCATCTGCTCTTCACAGCAATATGATTTGTTACCACCCATATTTTTATTACACAAGTAAGATCTACATGCTCTTGCTGTTGTAACACTTGGTCTGTTTTAGTGGCTAATGAACCATTCACACATTCTTTTTCTCAAAAGCTAGAACTTCAGATCTTTAAACTGATTCTCAGCCTTTTTGTGCCTAAATTCAGTTGCACATTATGATTTCTAATCAGCAGCAAGATCTTCCATAACCCTGGAAATGGTCATTTTCAGTGATCCATATTGCTGTGCAAAATTAATTCATGCATCATAGAGCAAAGAAGAACATTATTCCATGACTCTCAGTAATTCATATGAGCTCACTTATGGTCAGATCTTGCTTCACAGAATATAACTTCTCACGTCCTTTTAAGTTTTAGTGTAGCAGCCTTTGCAAAAGAACTGTTGCTGGTGATTATAATCTTGAGTGAAATCAGCATCCAGAATATTTAATTTTTAAACCAAAACTGCAAAGTGTGCCATTTCTGGCAAGACTCAGATAAACAGATTTACCCCTATTATTGTTATAGAAACCCTAAAAAAAAAACCCAACAAACCTTAAAAAAAAATCTTTGCATCAGTTAATGGGAATTTCTTCTCGTTTTATATAATTTCATTGCTCTGAGTTGCGGTCACATGGAGCCCAGCTTTTAAGTGCCGAGGGCTTATAATAGTGTTAAGTGCATGGAAAATGATTTCCTTTAAATGACTTGTTCTTTTGGTTCCCGCCTGCTAACAGAGTATCAGCTGTTCAGTTCACCCATCATTGAGAATCCAGCCACTGGCTTGAACATGCTATGAACTTGGTGACAGGGTCTCTGGATCCATTTTTTTGAGGGTTTATGATTGCAAACTTACTTCTTTCCTTCTTCATCCCATAGTAATCCTATAGATAGCTGCTAAGGATCATAGTCCAATCTCCCTGGTGATTTCCTACTGACTGGGAATACTTTTGCAGCAACTACGAGAAGAATTAAGTTTCACTCATAATTAAAAGGGTTTGGAAAACAGTTTTGAGGACAGCCAAGCCTCTCAGTAAGTGGAATGCAGTGGGTTAAAAAAAAATCAAAAAAGATTTTTTAAAATAAAGAATAATTAATAATTATTTTAATAATGACTTCTATACTTAATAATTAGTTTTATAATTAATAAAGAATAATTATTTTAATAAATAATAATAAAATATTTTTTATTAAGCCAAATAATTCAGTATAATTTTCTGGGATCAGTTTCACATGTGGAGAGTGGATTCAATGGGAGCTGCATGGGTATCTGAGGAACACATCTAACTGATACATTTTTTCCAGGGTAAACTCAGCTTCTGGGGGTTTCTTTGTTTGTTTCCTGGGGTGTTTTTGTTTTTTTTGACATTGTTATTGTTGGTATTTCTTACCAAAGTTTCCATTTTCTGTGCAGGAAGTTTTCACCAAAAGAACTTGAGTGTCTGAAATGGTATGGGGCATATCATGTGAGGTGGCAGTAAATAGGATGCCTATTAACGAAAGTGAATTTCCTTCAACACAGTCATTATTTTTCTCATGCTAACTTTCTATATCCTGTAAATGTGAACCTCACCTTGAGCAGGAAACATATGTGCACACGTTCTTGTCATTGAAAAAAAAATTATAAAGACAAAGTTAACTGGCAGTGAACTTTTAGAATGCAGTGTTTGTGAAAAGTTACAAACATACCAAGAGGAGTTTTATCAAGAAAACACGAAGCATTAAGTTGTAAAGAGCGAGCTGAAATGAACAATAATATTTATTAGATTTTCTTAAATAAACCTGAGCTTTCTGATTTCCTTTCCTTCAGGCTAAAACCTTTTTGTACATATAATAAAACCCCCAAAACCCTCTAATAATAAAAATTCAATTTTGAAGTTTTAAGATTTTTATAGTACTGTGTTTGCATAGTTCTATAGCTGTCAAGGGCCAGTTTTATGTTACCATGAGCTTATATAGTTCAAATTGCTTGTGAAGTACTTGCATGTGTAAAGTAACCTATGTACATACAGAAAAATTAGGATTATTTTACAGTGCAACAAAACCTCATCACTTCACAGGCAATTGTTCTTGAGGGAGACTTTGTATACCTTGCATAGAAAAACATTGCACAGATTGAGTTTTAATGAAGTTTGGGAGTGGAAGTTCAGGGACCCCAGAGAGAATCTGATGAAGAAAATTTCTAATGGCTTTAATTACAGAAAGACTACTTTCACACGTTAAGGAATAATGTGATTCCTTATCCCCATTTTCCATTCACATCTGAGCACATTAGAACTGTGCTGTGTTCTGTGCACTTCAGTAAGGCATAATGGCCATGGTGGCCTGGATAAATTGCTGAGAACAGCAGTAATGGGGCAGAAATATCAGCATAGATACATTTTATAAAGGAAAAAGAAAGAAGAAATCTTACAATGCATTTGAGAAAAATGTAATATTTCTATAGCAGCTGTCATCTTAAAAAATATAGGTGATACTTGTGCTGATGAATGCAAGTTGTGGTAATTGTGGATGAGGCTGGAATTTGGTGGCTTAATCTGGAAAGAGTTCTCAAAATCCCCACTGTTTCACAGATACCTCAACATTTCATTGGTAATGTTTGCTATGGTCTTGATTTGAGGCTTTGCTTAAAACTGCTGCCATTTTAGAGCAAGCATCTACACCCTTATTTTACAAGTTAAGCCCATTTTAGGAAGCAGAAGTAGGTACTTTGCTTCAGCCATGTGAGGGCACAAACTGCCAACACATTCCTTGTGCAAACAGAAAGCAAGGCACCTCTACCTGACAGCTTGGCTGCTCCTTGTGACTGAGGCTTGTCCATATCCTTGCAGGTCTTGTGCAAAGGATATGGAATATGGAGCTTCTCCCATTTGTTTTCTGCAGAAGACATCTTGGGAAGAGCTGGGATTTTGTGTGTTTCAAATGACATATCAGGGAGCATCAGGGTTCTTGGTCAGGTCAGGTGTGTGGAGAATCAAGGGTGCCCTCACTCCCCAGGCTCAACTCCCCAGTGCCAGAGCCCAGGATGGAGGACCAGGGTCAGTCACGGCCCCTGCCATGATGCAGCAAGACCAAAACCTGCAAAATTCATGCTTGTTATAATTATTCTGTAAATCTATGTCTGTAAGAAATATGAATTTTAATGGAAACCAGGATAATCTAGGCTTGAACAAAGAGTTTTCTAAGAAAAGCAAAGTTTCTAAATTTTGTCTTCTCGCTGGTTGTGTCAAAAAATAGTAATAATTTTTCTTCATAGCTATTAAAAAACCCAGTGATCCTTTTTAGGAGAGATCTGTGCTAAATCTTCATCAGTGGCTGATGATCCTGGCAGCCCTGAAATATCTGTTGGGTCATTTCATCATTTTTTGCATCAGAGGCCTGTATGTGGCACTTACAGACATTCAGATGTAACATGGGATCTATCACAAGTCAAATGTTAGTAGACATTTGTAAACATACACATCAGTTCTTGATGAAGCTTGTATGGCTTTTCTTCTTTGTAGGTATATACTTTCAGTTAGCTTTTGTTTATACTGCTGAAAGAAATGTAACAAAGTGTGGGGCTGGAGATTCAACTGCCACCAGAGAGGTCACTATAGAGAAGGCTTCACTGTACAAAGAACTGATAAATATGGGTTGTGGCAGCTTCTATATAACCAGTTCTAAAAAACCCTTGCAAAAGTTCTACTGAAATTGTATCTTCTTTAAAAATAAATAAATAAATTGCTGCACATACTAAAGTGTTGACTGTAGGAAGGAACATAAAGAACATTACATGTCTATGTCATAGTCAGGGAGTATAGCCCTCACGAGTCATTGCACATCTTTAAAATTTCACTACTGTTCTGGGTTTGGGGGGGTGGGGGGTAGTTTTGGGATGGGTGGGTTGTTTTTTTTCTATATTGGGTTGCCTTGTAACAATATCAGACCAGTTACTGTAGCAGGCTTGGGCTGCAGGAGGTATTAATTCCAACTATGACAATATTTGGAATAGAACATTCCTGGGAGGTCTGCTGCCTTATTTCAAGATGTTCTTTTTTATAGAGGCTGTCTTTCATTTGAATATTTGCTTAAATTTTGTTGTGTTCCCTTGTTTTCTTTTTTTTTGGTGGAAAATCTAGGGTGCAAAATTCAAGATGGTAAAACCCCTGAAATACAGCTTTTCCAGAGACAGAATAGTTATAGGTGATACAGAATGCATGGAGGTATAATAAAAAAGCCATGTTAAAATAATCACTAATGTGCTTTAAAAATAGAGCTAAAAAAATCCTAAACCACATAAAATCACTTTTAATAAAGAGTCACACCTCCTTGACTACTGTAGAACACAGATTATTTTCTATATCTCGTTTCCTTTCCTTTCTTTGAAACTCTATTTTTATCTCTGCTTTCAATTCATGTGAAATAGCAAAGAGTTAACTGCAGTTAAACTTCGATCCATTAGTATGATGTCCAACTGTTGCAAGTTCCAGGCTCAGGGAATGGGGAGCAGAACCAGGTCACCCAGCTGAGAGCTTCAAAGAGATCAGTCTTCTCATTATGAAGGCATTTGAGCAAAGATAAACAATACTTCCATAAAGGCTTGTAAAACACAGTTTTAGCGTAAATATCAGAACACACGTATTTATGCAATGTTTAGATTCTAAAGGTTTCTCTCATCCTTCATCTGACTAACATAGCTGCTTCACAGTCCTCTGGCTAAAGATATGTATGTACCTCCTTCAATATTAAATCTTCAGTCTGCGGAAGAGCTGGTATTTACCTGAACTTCAGTATAGTTCTTTAGAACTGTCTTTGAAGGATATTCAAAGAGTATTCAGTCCTCCATGTCTTTTCCTTCTTTACGGGTTTTTTGGTCCTCAATTCCATCAGGAAGGTGTTTTGACTTTCCTGTCATTATGCAACTGTTCAAGCTGCTTGAGTTTTAGAAACATGGTGTGCTTTTGTCATGGCCATTTGCAGTTATTACTGCCTAGTAGCAAATGTGGCATTTTCTTGACACTGAAGCCAGTTTGACAGTGAAGCCTACTCATCCTCCTCATTCCTGCTTTCTACTCCTTCTTCTCCTCTTATTTGCTGGACTTTCAGATTATGCCAGTTATTTTTAACTCCCATAATTTCACTGAAATGCTCGCAGTCCAGTTTTACAAAGAAATGTATTTGCATAACTGAATATTTGATGAATTGGGGGAAAGGAGAAGGGGATTCTTCCATGCTGAAAAAAACATTTAGTAAAATATTCACCCCAGTAAGGCCTTATTCACATTTCAGTCTTTGTTTAGATAATGTAGTAAATTTAGGTTTAGGACTCCTAGCACCAGATGAAAATAAAATGAACACATGATGATAATAATAACTATTCTTGTATGAAACAGCTGTGTAAGTTCAAGTCTCTTTTAATGATTAATTTATGTGAGGCATGGCTATTGCAGTAATAGGTTTTGTGAATAGCAAGTCATTGTCTATCTTATCCACTTTATGCTGCATCAAATGCTTGCCATTCTCCCATGTTCAGCACAGAGATAGACATAAAGACAACATAAATTTTGTGTCATATGTTCAAGACTAACTCTGCGAAAACATGATTATATGTCTGGTTTTAATCCAAACTAGTTTAAAATTCTTGGGTGATCAAAAAATGCTCAGTCAAGTATTGATAACAGTATACCGATTTTCTGAGTGTGAAACTTTATTTGAGACTTATAAATAATAACATGTGAAATGACAATCACCCTTTATACAAATATATAAGTAGAATTAATCTTTCTGACTTCTGAAAGCCCCAGACACTGTGGTAACAAGTCCCTTGAGAAGGAATGTAACTCCTCCCTCCAACTCTGTCCTTAAGGCATATTGTATTACATGATTCATCTGACCTAACTTTGGATGTCTGCACCTGAGCTAGCCACACTTTATAGACAATGAGGAGAAATTGGCAAATTGGCCTGTGATTCGTCTGACCTGTTTTAGTCACATACTTTAGGATGAGTTAATTGAAGTCTGGAAGTGTGTCGTAGTCTCCTTGTCTATAAAATTAGTCTATAAGACCTGATCAAATGAAGATGTCTAAAATAGGACAAATGAATACCATTTAAACTATCTGAAAGCAGAGACCAGACTATGTAAAGCATTCCACGATGGAAGCGGGGGATGGAGAATAGAGTGGTGGAGGGGAAAGGATTGTATCTTAAAGCTGCACAGTGCCAGGAAAAATAGGTTTTAGGTGCTTGCTAAGCCATTTTTATATTGTTGATGGATTCATAAATACCAAATATCCTCTACTCACTTGCTCAAACATAAGCATCCACTGCTTTTCGAGATGGTGTGGTTATTTGAAAGAATTGCAGAATTTTGTCAAATATGACGTAAGTGATCCAGGCCATTCTGGAGTGGCAGTGAGGGACTGGGTCAAACACTAAGTTGTATCAAACAATACTACATTCCAATGTATGTGCGACGACATCAGTTTCCTACTGTCCTTGTAAAAACATATCTAGGGTGGGATTCAGCTCCAGCTAGAGACATCTATACTTAGGTTTTTACCTGTAGGAGTCTGTACATGTACTTGGTGTCTAAAAATCTTGTTAGAGTCAACAAAACTTGATTTGCCCCTGCATATAGGTAGATAAAGGTCTATGAGATGCCCCAGAGGATTGTACCTTGCCCCCAACAGCTGCTATAAAAACACAAGTCTTCCAAAAGTCCTGTAATTTCTTAAATAGCAGCAGATGGTAATTTTTGTAATGACTGAATTATGCTCAGGATGTCCAAATCTGGATTTGAATCCCATTCCTACTGTGCCGCTCAGTAACTGCAAGGGAGAAATCATATTTTATAAAGTCTAAACAATTATCTAATTTTGTTTTTTTTGTTATTCAGCAAGACTATATAGTTCAGAGATGACTGTCATTGAAAGAAACTTAAGTAAGGCAAATGCAATGAACCTTCTTCAGGTTCCTGTCCAACATAACTAATTTGTATCATTCTGTATTTAAATTTATTTATCAATTTGCATCAC
The DNA here is from genome assembly GCF_012275295.1 of Melopsittacus undulatus. NCBI lineage: Eukaryota > Metazoa > Chordata > Aves > Psittaciformes > Psittaculidae > Melopsittacus > Melopsittacus undulatus. Next base: position 25,126,268 of record NC_047529.1, on the reverse strand, counting down.
TTGCACATTGACCTCAAATGTTACCATGTTGGAATGTTGTTGCTATACATCTACTTTGGCATGTTTAATAAATAAATGAATCTCCCACATCTTCAAAGGACCAGCTATAGCCAAATTCAGACATTTTAAATGTGGCATTTGGCTCATTACTAACCTCTCTTTATTGCTTGAGTTACAGATTTTTTTTTCTGTGCTGCAAAATTTGGTTATCTATAGTAGACTTCTTCAGTCATTTTGAAATGCTTCTAATGACCCTAAAGCAGAGTAAAAAAAAAATGCAAAAATGCCCAGTTTTCCAGTCTCATAAATATTCTTTTGTTTCCAATCCTCAAAACATTAATTTTCCACTTTAAAATCATATCTTATGTTGCCTGTATGTTTTTTAATGAATGTCATGAATTACCAGAAAGATTTATATCTAATTTGTGGCATGTTTTATAATACCTTGAGTTCAGGTAATATATTCATTTTGCATGTGGCAGCTCCATTCTAATGCAATGGTCAAAGGTTTTTGGGTTTTTTCTTTTCATAATTCAACCCAAGTTATGTCTAGATTTAATTTATGTTCAAGAGACATGTATTGTTTACTGTTTTATTTATAACATTTAGTGTCATACCGGTAACAAGCACTGGAAAAAATTAATGTTCTACGTAGAGATCTAATGCAACTGAATCCAGAAATGTCTACATTCTGTCATCACTGACCCTTGAAAAAATACTGAAAGGTGATTATTACAGGTGAAGACCTTGCCCACACATCATTTTTGAACACAGACGTAATTCTGAATATAAATAATCCTTAGATATTATTCCCATATGAATACTGAAAAACAATAAACTTTATGAGGGTCTTAAACCTGTTACAATATTTATTCCTCTACTTACTGTGATAATCATGCAATCACTAAATAAAGATTCAGATCTGGTTTAAAATTTATGCATATTTGAGGCAATTTACTCTGTGTTAGTGCAAGTGCATATTACATACCTTGTTGCTTAGAGACATGACAAGACCGGACTATCTGCAGATCATATATACAAACACGTTATTTCAGGGTCCTGAGCCAATCTAAACATTATGTCTGTTCCCCCCTCCCATCTCTCCTTCTTTCCCAGCAAAAAGATACAAGATGAGAAACCCCTTGCCAAGATTCAGCTGATTATTTTCCTGATTTGATAAGGTACCCCAACTCCTTCATCCTACTCCCTCTTTTATTTCTGCTTTTAGGAGGATAAAATAATGGCTGCAAAGTTTTTTTTGTATAGTTTGGGGTGAATGGACATTTGATCAATGGTGTCATACATTTTTAAGACTGACTATCGCAGTGCTTTTCACCATAGTGGGTGGTGATGTGGGTGTCTTTTTTCCAAGTAAGAAGAGATAGGACAAGAAAAAACAGCCTCAAGTTGCTCCAGGGGAGGTTGAGGTTGGATATTAGGAGAAATTTCTTCACTGAAAGCATTGTCAAGCATTGGAACAGGCTGCCCAGGGATGTGGTTTAGTCACCATCCCTAGAGGTATTTAAAATGTGTGTAGATGTGGCACTAATGGACATGGTTTAATGGTGGACTTGGCAGTGCTGGGTTAATGCTTGGGCTTGATGATCTTAAAGGTCTTTTCCAATCTAAACAATTCTATGATTCTATTAAGAAGAGGATGGAAAACATTTTAAATGAACAAATCACTACTTTTTAGAAAGGCTTCTTGCAGTGCTTATCAAGTTTGATCTTTCTTTGTTGAGAAATGCATATGTACAGTTTATATCAAAACATTTTCTTTTTGTGCATGTTCCAAATACATAATATAAATAGAAATAATAATGGTAACATTTAAATAATCGAAAAGGGATGTATTTCCATGATTCCTTGAAATTCATCAAGGACGTTCCTATTATCTTTGGCTTTATGTGAAAACAAAGATTTACTTGTGATGAGTGGCAATTCAAAACTTGAAGAACAACTGTTCTAGGCCTGTATTTCAATGGTACACTAAAAAAAAATAAAAATTAGCTAGACATTTTCCCACAAGTAAGAAAGTTTCCCATCACCTGTATTGACATAAAGACGGGCTATATATTAAATGTGGGACATATTCCTCAGCAGAACTTCTATGTTGAACTTACGATTTCTAATCAGACCAAAACTGAATGGCTTACATTTTCCCAGTGAAGTCAGTGGGAATTAATGCCTTCCCCCATATGCTCTTGATAACAACCTGTTCCCTGAGGAATGCAGAGAAATTGTAGGACATGCCCTCCTTCATGCAGGAATGTGGAGAAGAAAGCTACCTGAGCTTTATGGAGCAACCCACCAACAGAAGAGCCAAAATTTTCTCGGTCTGAATAAGCATCAACTGTTTTAATTGTCAACCACCAATGCCAAGCTGAGTGTATTGGGTGTGCCTGAGAAGCTCTTTTGATCCTCCTTTCTCCCAGCATGAAACAAATTCCTGTTCCCCAGGATCAAAACATGGTACTTTGTGTCATGTTCTGGGAAGCCTGGATAAAATTACTCTTAGGCTTGCACAAATGTGTAAGTGTCTATACTACAGAACTGCTTCCTCTTGCAAAATACTTTTTTCTGACCGTAACAGATAGAGCAGATGAATTTTCAAAGAAAAGAAAAAGGTTGAGAAACAATTGTTGAGGACAGTTAAGTATTATTTCCTGAACCTGAAGACTTACAATGAAAGTTTAAATACCAGGCAGTTGTACTAATGGGTTCTTGCTTATTCTGAACCAGACCATCTGTCTTTCTTTACTTCCAGTCCCTGACTGCTTCCTGGTAACATCAGTGCAGATATGTCATTGCTCAATGTACTGTTTCTACTGAATCTGCTATTTATCTAACTTTTCAATGTTTCCTGATAATCTATTACTATGATTATTTTTATTTTTTTTATGAGCCTGTAAATGCATCTTTTACTGTTTTTATAATCTCTGTTAACCTATTTGTTCTTTAGGACACATAGAATAGATCAGGTGGCATAAAACAGTGCCATCTTGTGGCAGTCATCAGTCGTATAGCTATTTCCTGATTTTTCAGTTACATTGTAATTCATAGTCAACATTTTCAAGAGTGTTAATTTTTGTTATGATGTAATAAGCACCCTGAATTTTAAGGTCTTCAAGTTTGTTCTTGAAATATTGCCCCCCAAAAACACTAAATAAATTTCCCCATTCACCCAGGAACATTATTGAGATCTTTTATTTCACTTTTGACAAAAATTTTCATACTGTTAAGGGAAAAAGAAAAAAAAACTTGCCTCTTCTAAAAGACGCTTCAAAATTTGAAATTAAGTAAACTGCCTAATCACACTATGGAAATACATTGTTAAAAGGGTAACTTAAGAGGTTGCATTGATAAAAATGAGGTTCATGGAAAATTATCTTACTGAAATGGGTGAACAATGTCCTGGGCACTGAAATACTGTAGACAAAGCACTGAATATCTAAATTACCGAAATAGTTTCAACAATAATATCTACTACTACATCCATCTAGCTAGCTAGCTATTTTCCCCCTCATCCCTGAACTGAATTAACCAGTTTCCCCCTTTCACTCTGTTGTGCTCCTAATGGGAATGTTAGCACCTGGGGAGAAGGAATCTGATTCACTGTTTATAATATGCACTCAAAATAAATTACATAAATTCTCTTGACTTCTGTGCTGTTCTTGACCTTGAGTTAGAAAAGGTAGTGTGAGATTTTCAAAAGCACTTGGCCTTGACCTAGTTCTCCTCTAATTAAATCATTCCTAAACTCCCACTCAGTAAGAGGTCATTTAGGCCATCACTGCGGACTTTAAAATTAATTCTGTTGCTTATTTATGCTTCAGTTCCTCCCCCTCTGCAAAATGAACGTAATAATTACCTGCTCTGTAGGAGTTCTACAAAGCTTCATTAGTGTAGGATAAAACTAACTACAGAAGTGCAAAGTGGTATGTGCTTCTACTGCAGTTACGTTTGCTGTGTATCTGCCCACATGTTATTTTGCTGTACAACGCTTAGGAGGGATTCTCCAGCTTATAGAATTTCATTGATATTAAGAATAAATAACATGGTTTCAGTGATATGATTATTCATTAAATAGCAACTGCAGTTAACTACAGTTTTTATCTGGAAATTCAGTTACAATCCAACATAGAGACACATTACAATTATACTATAGAAGCAAAGTGCCCACCAGGGTTCAGTTTATATGCAACTGATTGTATGTATTGGAGTGAAGACTGAGAGCATACTGGACTGTATTAGTAAGACCACAGCCATCAGGAAGAGGGATATGATAACTGTTGTCTGTTCAGTGTAGCACTTAACAAAACTGCATCTTTAATGGTAATGGCTTGAAACTGAAAGATGGAAGATTTAGAAGAGATCCTTTACTGTGAGGGTGGTGAGGCACTGACACAGGCTGCCCAGAGAAGCTGTGGATGCCCCATCCCTGGAAATGCTTAAGGACAAGCTGGATGGGTCTAGGAGCAACCTGGTCTAGTGGATGGTGTCCCTACCTGTGGTTTGGAACTAGGTGATCTTTAAGGTCCCTTCCAACGCAAACCATCTTATGATTCTATGATCTAAAGTACTGTGTTCAGTTTTGTGCTCCCCAGCACAAATAAGACAGCAATTAACTGAATCAAGTATAGTAGAAGGCCAACATGATGGGGGTGGGGGGCTGGCACACATGGCATGAAGATAGATGTAGAGTGATAAGTTTGTGCAGCCTGGAGAAACGCAATCAGGTTGCTTTTTCAACTGTTTAGTGGGTATTTATAGAGAAAATTGAGCCAGATTCCGTTTGGAGGTGTACAGCCTTCAGTGCTAGAGGCAATGGGCACAAGTTGCAGCCAGTTAAAATTACAGTTAAGTAGTAGAACAAAACTAATTACTCTGACAAGGGTGATGAAACACTGGAATGGGTTGCCCACAGATGCTGTGGGATCTTCATCCATGGATACAAAATTTGACTTGGCAAAGCCCTGAGTAGCCTCATAGTTTTAAAGTTGGATTCAGCTTTGTAATTGGCTCTACTTTGAGCGAGGAGTTGGACCATATGACTTCCAAAGATCCATTTCAATCTATATTATGCCATGACTCCTTAATTCTTTCTCAGTAAATGTGTTTTAGCATTAACACGAGTTAGAAGAACTTTTTTCTCTGTCAGTGAGAATATTGGCTCCTTCCATCTTTCCATAAATCTTATTTTTATTTCCACTTCTATAGGAACACAGTGGTAATAGCACTGTGCAATCTGGAAAACAATAATGCTAGTGCTGCTGATTTCATTTTTTTGAGTATCAATAGCATAAAATGATTTTCCACTTTTTTATTCTGTCCCCCCAGCAATCTATTTCTTTGTTTCTAAAATCCTTAATATTATAATTTGGAATGGCACTAAGAAAATAAAAAAGTAGAAGGAATTTATTTACTGCAAGCATTGTAGACTGCATATTCTACTTGTTCTGCCTATCCCATGCTACCAAAGGAAAAATAAAGCCTGGAAATTTTCTTGAGGTGATTTCCTTGTCACATGTCTTTCATGGAGTAAATGGCTTGAATTTTGGGGCATGTGGATAAAAATGTGGTCTTCTGTGGTTTTCTTTCTCCCTCTGAACAACTTAGTCTTGCCTTTGCCTTCAGCAACACCTCAATTTTGCTTCAATTTACAGGTAGGAGTCAGGGGATTTGTGACAAACACCCCTGCAATTCTAGAAGAGAGGCTTCCTTCTTTGTCATATTTCCTCTTCAAGGTGTAGCTCAGTCAAGGCTACTTTTGTATTCAAAATAATTCATACAGTTCTCTTCATAACTGTACTCAGCTCCACACAGTTAATAATTGTATGTTAGTGACAGCACATATAATAAAAATATATTGCTTTTTTTTCCCAGTGATTTTCATGAAGTGCCTGTCATAAAACTAATCTTCATCAAATTAATGTAAAAGAAAAAAAAAAGAAAAAGAAACAGCTAATAAAGACCAGAGCTGGCACTTTAATATGGCAGTTTACATGCACTCAATTGGTAAGACATCTAAAGTAGGTGTCTTGGGGTTTAGAAGATGAGATTGTATTTTCCTCATATATGTCTAATAGTCTCTAATGGGGAAGTATTGGAGTCAGTGAAAACAGACCTTTTGGAGAAATTGGTTAGAATTTGTTAAGGAGCAAATATGCTGCTACATTACAAGGCAGGGTAATAAGCCTAAAACAAATGTGGAAGGTTAAAACCCTATTTTACATCTGTATCTTCTAGAAGCAGCAAGTTAACATGAGGGCTGATAATTAGGATTAGAGCTTGCCCTTTCACAGGCATATTCTGGACAGTGCTTGCTTGGTGGCAAGAGCAGATTAGTGCCCGATACACAAGCATGCAGCTGTAACACTGACCACTGATTTATTTTAGCACTTCAATCACAGTACAAAACCCACTGACATACTGAGCATCTCTCCAGTGTTTAGGAATAAATGATAAAACATACATCAGTAGCCTACATTTTATGAGGATTGTGAGGATAGTTATATAAAATGATTTGTCATTGTATGTGGGGGCAAGATCTGCCTCACTCAGCAATTCTGCCTGGGGATGGGTATTAGTGCGAGCTGGCACCATCCAGCAGATGGAGCTCAGCACCAACAAAAAGAAATTTGAGAAAGAAAAGGAAGGCAGAAAAGCCTCTCTTTTTGGTTTTGTTTACATTTTCTTGTGCTTTACATATATTTTGGTGTCTCTTTTGTGATCACCCTGCAGCTAATACTGCAATGTCGTTGGTAAACGGTCATAAGGAGTTTTAGGTGGTGAGTAGGTGACGTGTTGACAGGTCTTCTGCAAGCTCCTTAATGGCATCCTGTGGGATTCAGACTGCTTTGAGATTCCTATAAACCAGACTCCATCATAATGTGAGTAGAAATGACAGTTAATTACTGTGGAAAAGCACCAGATTTTTTTAAGAGAAATTCTGCACATTCTGTTGAGATTTAGTCCTAGTACAAACTATTTGCTATACTACATTAAATATTTGGCATAAGAATCGTGTATTTTGATGCTTGAAGTCACTATTAACAAAAATCCTTAGAATATTCCTTGGGATATTGATTAGGAATAAAACAAAAAAAAAAGTCAAATATTGTCCATATTTACAAGTTACTTACTTCCCAGAAAAATTAGATATTATAAATGAAAGACAGATAAATCTCAGATATTTGTTTTGTCCTCATATAAGAAAAAAAGAGCATTGGGGTCTGTTGTCAATGGGATCTGACAATAACTTTGGAAGTGCCAAGCAGATTTTTAAGAGGCTGGACCTGCTACATCTCCATGTGGAGGGGACAATGCAGTGCTGTGGAGTCCATGTAGAGGACACAGAGTAGAATTTCATTGTCTCTAAAGAAACCATGTTGAATGCTCTGTCCTTGCTGGTAAACACATGGAAAACTACTTGCTGTTTCTCTGGTGTAGAAATACCAGGATACTTCCTCAGGGATGGTCATTCCCTTTCTAGTGCACTGCTCTGCTCTCCCATGAAGGATGTAAATTCATGTTTCATTTTGACCTTTTTAAAGATATCACTGTGTTGACATTTGCTCCTCTTTTTATTTTCCCCCTCCATTAACACAGAAAAAACCCTGTTATAATCCCAGGCCCAGCAGAGAGATCAAAGGCAAATGCCTCAAGTTACTGGTAATAAAAGAGAAACTACTGAAATCTCTCCTTTCAGAAATTAGGTTAATCTCAGATCTTACTATATTTAAAAGTAAGAACTCATTATTCTGGTCTAGCATCCTAACTCAAAGTTTGATATATAAGTAGCACAAACAGAATATGAAGTAATAAAGTGTAGATTTAAAAAGCAATTTCTTTTCCTTTCTTTTGCTAAATAAAAGTCTTCTGAAGTTAGAGACAGCTTTGTTGCTCCTCCTGCCTTGTATAGGGCTAAGAGTGAGTGCAGAATCCTTGTGACAGCTTCTTGCTTTAAATAATGATTTCTAGGACCTAAGTGCCAGGTACAGTAGATAAATTGCTGTGTTCCAAAGTAATCAGACAATGTCATAAGGTAAATTAATCTGTGTAAACCCCAAAATCTGTCTACTTCCAGAAAATGCACTGTTGGCATATAAAACGTAGAAAAATATACCATCATAGGACCCTGTAGAAAATTGGGATTTTGACAAGTTTGTAACTAAAAGTATGCTTTTAGTTGCTAAGCAGTAGCTTTTCTTGGTTGTAATATATGTATACATATACAAATATACTTTTCAAACAAAAAGAAATGTTAAGATTTTCAGTAATGACATTTACAGCTTATATAATATTACACTGAGGTAATTGGCTCCGAAAGGTGTCTTAAATGCCAGTTCTAAGAAGTGTTTCACTGGCAGGAGTGGATAATGTATTTATTTATTTATTTATTTTAGGGGAATGATAGCGAAGGAGTAAGAACAAAAAGTAAATTAAACTCCTTTATTTAACAAAATCCTGACCTAGCTCCCTCTATGACAGGCTGCATACAACCATACATCAACGGCTAGGCTATGTGTTCACATTTGACGTGAGAGGCAGAGAGAACCTAACTTGAGGTAGAGTTAATGATATTGGAATAAACCTAGGATTACATTACTGCCAAGCTTATCCTAGGATTTGTCTTGGATAGGTGTTGTTGGAGTTGTCAAGAAAGAAACAGGGAAATGAACAGTGATGCAATGTGGAAAACGGGTCTCAATGCTTAGCATTCCTCCCAGGACTTGCATCATTCTCCCAGCTCAACCCTCCAGACTCCATCCCTAGTCAATGGAATGATTTAGAGATCCTTACGTTAGTGGCTCAAAGTGACCAGAGGTTCAATGAATAGATGAAACAAAACTAATTCCATTCCATTCCAGTCTAGTCTAGCCTGCTCTGGTTTGGTCTGGCCTATTCTTTGTTTAATTATAATTTCATCATCAAGCATAGTCTCATTTCATAAGGATGAGTCTTAATAGCAATAGACTTTAAGAGTAAAGTTAAAAAGTTACCTTGGATTAAGGTAGAGAGTGAATCTAATCTTCAGTTGTTATTCCTGAATATCAATGTATTTAGAAACCCTCATTAGAATATTTTATTCAAATTAGTTCACAAATCAGATAAACCTAAAAGTGAATAAGAATCTTTTATTCTTATAGTGGAAGGTGTCCCTACATGTGGCAGGGGGTTGGAACTAGATGAACTTCCAACTCTAACCATTCTATGATTCTGTGATTTCAAAACAGGAATATCCGGAGGAGTTGCTGAATTAATTGTTCGTGTAGACAAGCCTTCAAGCAGCCAGTAAAATACCGAAGAGTGTCAAACAGTGTGCTGAAAGGAGGGGAAGAAAACATTAAATAGAAATACAAATGGAATCTGACAAGAGGTTGAATCTGAGTATTTATAGTTGACAGGGTGTTAATATCTTATGCAAAAGAAAACACAAAGCTGTTTTCTTTTTCTAGACATCGTCAGAAACCAATTTAATAGAAGCACATTCTATCTGCAGTGCTGTATTCCTTCTCCAGCTAAACTGGAACAGTCTTAATAAGTGAAGTCCAGATCATCCTTATTATCCTGCATAACTCCTCAGGGGAATGAGGGAAGGCTGGTGAGTGTAATTCTAGAGAAAATGCCTGCAACAGCATGCAACAGCATTCTTTGTGTCCTTCTAGTGCTGGCTCCTGCTGGACTGTATTCAAAAACCAGTGGACCTTTTTATTAACGAAGATGAATCTTTCAAATGATGCCTGAAGGGTTAATGCTTTATAACTCACAGGTGCAGGTAGAATTTTACAGCAGCTTGGCAGTAGAAAGGCAGGATGTTAATACCTGAAAGTGTGTGGCCAGTTACTAATGGATCAAGCAAACCACCCCTATAAGCAAATCTTTTTTGTGTCCTTGCAAAATAAAACTAGGCTTTGCATGTTGTGATAAATCACTTAGAAATTAAAAGTGCCAAGTGCTAGTCCTTCTGGTCTGTTATGTTCTTTATGTCATATGAAACAGGCCGTAGGCTTACGCTCAGCTGTTGCTCTGATTCACACAATGGTTTTAGATGAGATGGAGAAAGTCATCTTCTCTTTTCATCAGTCCTCCTTCTCTCTGATGGCAATTTATGGCAACCAGTAGTGCAGCTCTTGCATCTGAGTTGCTCAAAAAATGATTGCCACAGTTTTTTGATGTGAATTCATGATCCAGATAATCAGAAATTGGTTTGATCCTGAACTATACTTTGGAAAAAACGTCAGATTTGTCCTGCTAATACCATACAGCTATTTTTTTCAAGCTATCCTGTACAGCTTTTCGCTTTCTTTAACTCTAAGGTGGGAATCCTTATAATGCAAAATATGGATGCTACAGCTTTTAAGCATGCTTGTATCCCATATGATTAACTACATGAAAGCATACTGTAGCATTTATAAATGACAGCTCTCATTTATCTAGAAACAGTTTATCTGGCTTGCAGATTAGACACTGGTACTTCTCTGCTTGGACTCTTAATTAAGAGTCCAAGCATAGTAGCATGTAAATGCATTTATATTGCTTCCAAGGCTAGCAGCATAACCACTTAGCAAAGCCCAAGACAACTGCATGTAGGTAACAGACCTGTTATCATAGCAGTAAGCTGTGTTCCTGGAAGCCGGAGTTCTCGAGGTTACAAGGAAAAGACACATGGCTCTATTCCATGTCAGCTCCTGTCCAGAATTTTTTTTCATTTTGCCTGAACACAAGCTCTGCAGGAGATGAGCTTGCTCTGCAGATCCTCTCGTGGGTGTTATTTCTAAGGGAAAAAAAATTTACAGAGAATTCATTTCATGCTTCTATAGCACACATGGAGTTAGAAGTACAGAAACAAAGAAAAACAGTCTGTATTTTTCATACTGAACAAAATTACGTCTTCTTACAAAGTACTTACCCTTAAAACCAAAATCCTTTCAATGAACAAGGTTTCAAGACTCATACATTCACTCTTTTATACCGTTTACTGTCAGCATTCTCAGAAACACTTTGTCTTCCATAGGGGAATATTATTTGCCATATACTCCTCACATTTCTTATTAAACTGTATTTTTGCTATAGTTCCAGCATTAGCAGGTAGATAAATTGCAGTTTTCTATAAACACTGTTGCATGACAGTTTCTTAGAATATCACCATTACCAAGGTATGCTGACCAATATATATATCAAATATATATATGTAGTTGCTGCCTGCCAAGCCCTCCACCTTTGAGAAATCATGTGATTACAGGAATTATGTGGCTTTTATAAAAATGTTAGCTCTGAGTTCTTTTGTTATTGGAAAAAAGGCCTAAAAATATGCACCTAAAGGGTGCAAAACCAAGACTAAGTAAAATGATGAATGTTTGAACCTCATTTTATGAAGAGTACTACCAACATACACAAACTGTGTAATTTTAAGCTGCTTTTTATGTTGGGGTCATTAGGTTTGTACTTAAGGTTGTATTTTTAAGGACATGTTTTACCCAAGCATAATTTTAGGACCAAGACAGAAGAACTTAAGTCCTTGAAAATCTTATGGTAAGATGCTTGCAGCCAATCTCACATGGCAAAGTGTGAAGCCTGGAGCTAAAGTAAGTTAACAACGTCTATACAGTTTGAGCCTTTGGGGTTTATTAGAGTGAAGTTCATAGAATCCTCTAAAATTGCTGTTTCCTTTAGCAGATTTCTTTCTCCAGCTTACTCTTTTGCTCACAGAGCAGTCTCATGATAATTTGATAGTTCTGTTCGCAGAGCAGTCTCATGAAGCGTGCAAGAAATGTGTATAATAAAGCTGTCTTGAGCAGTTGCTTGGTAACTATGTATTAAAATGCTTCTAATATTCAAGCAATACATGGATTACAGTAATAAAAATACAGGGATACAGCAGGGAATCACTAACAACTGTTAGGGATTTAACACCCACATGCAGATGCCTGAAGAATACATGTTGTACCAATAAGCAATGGATTATTAGCTGTTTGAGTAATTGCTTTGGATTCAGCATAATGACAAGTTTTCAAAAAGTTTTGCATTTTTTTGTTCATTTTTCCTTATTATAAATATCTATTAACATATTACAAAATTTAAGGTAACATTTTATTATTATTCTCTCATAGAAAATTTTGAAAATCTAGATATATTAAATAACAGGTATTCCTACAGAATTCACACATCCTATTCAGACCAATTGTTTTGTGTTTGATTTTCCATACAAAGATCATAGCAAATATCTGCTCAAGGATGGTTAAGGGGGAAAATGTCTTGGAAAGTTGCAGTACTTCTATGAGTGTGTGTACTGTTTTAAAAATGTGGTCTGTACTGAAACAAACCTTCTTTAGTAGTGTGAAACAGGATTTGTAGGATTTCATATTCACAGATTCATCCTTCCAAAACCAGCAAAAAGGATATTAGGGTTCCTCTTTTACTACCTAAAAGATGAATTATTATAGCATTTGTCTGCAATGACTGTACTGAAGGTTTGCCTTGCTCTGGAGCTGCTGTGAAAGCTTGCCACAGTCTGAGATGGAGTATCAGACTGGCTCTGGAGGTTGGAGGTTAGGACAATCCCAACAAAGTCAAACATCAGCTTTCTAATTCATGCTCCAAAGACTATTAAAGCATGTTTATACAAACCTGAACAGAACAGTCAGGAAAGAGGATGTTGTATCCTGGTGACCAAGACATAACTGCATATTTTAAAAAAAGTTCTAAACTACAAATAGAAATTAAACTCTAGTTAATTTTCTAACTTTTGAGTTGCTATAGTAAGAAAAGGGGAGGAAAAGTATCACTACATTAATTGGGTGAACACTGTAATTGGAATTCAGTTACTTATACAGTTAGTACCATTTCAGATGACTAGGGCATCTAAGGTCTGTGGCTGCAACTCTAGAAGGAAAGGTATATATTTTCTACAGGTCCTGTTTCGTATCTATTAGCCCCTTGTAGATGTCTTGTGGTCAATAACGGCTTCATAATGAAATAGGTTTCAGGACTTTAGTATATTGCGTCGTGTTCCACAAGAAAGGAACACATCAAAGGTGTTTAGGTGATTTCAAGAAGGATGAAAGCTTTCGGTAATACTTATTTTCTGGGACTTCAGTGCCACAGTCTCTCAAGCAAAATATCTTTTTTATGCATTATTAATATATTTGCAAAATTATCCAGTAGAGGTTTCTTCCCCAAAGTGCATTATCTTCTACTGTTACCAGTTAGCATACCTGGTAATAGTGATAGCAACACAAGAAGTATTCCTGTCATCTTTTTAAAGACTGTCCCATAGGTGATGAGCCATGGTTCCTAATTTTTCTCCAACAGCTTTTTCCCAGTTAAAGATTTAAGTTTTACAATGGGAAGATGGCCTTAATCTCTACTGACACTTTTAGAGAAAGTGAGCAGTGGAGAGGCTTCTGGTTTTAGTTCAGTTTTCAGTTTTTCTGTATTATGAAACATTCTTGTAGCAGTATTTTTTCCATTTTTGTCTGTTATGATGAACACATATTTAGTGACAAGCATAAGCACAGAAGTGAAGGGAATAAAGTCCTTAGACTCCTACTGAATGCAAAGAAAGTACATTCTTTCAATGTGTTTCATAGTTGTGAGTTATGTGGCTCAAACAAATGGGATGATTTATATTCTGAATATGTGTATATGTGTGGTCTCACTGAGATGACTAAACACAGGATGTCTAGCATTATTTGAGGCATCCTACTCTGTCCAAACATCTGCATGACCAATACAACACACGACTTGGCAAAACTTGCAACCTCCTGTAGCAGCAGCTGGAGGCTTCTCTAGGCTATCTCAAATGAACACGAATACTTACGTTCAGACAACTAATTGTCTGTTGTCTCTCTATTTTGGTCAGAGAGTAAGAGATTCAAGTCAAGCAAAATAATTCTGACCAAAATCACAGAGAATCAAGTGGAAATGATGTGATGGATAGCAATGTTGTGCAGATGTAAAAGTTTCATAACATAGACAAGAACACTTCGTTCTGTCCTGTATCCTTTTTGCAAAACGAATGACCTGATTACTTTGGGGTAGTAGCATGTCCTAAGAAATTGTGATAGCATTGCAACCAGTGAATACACTGGTGAAGTGTAGTATTTTGAATTTCCTTCATACAGAGATAATGTCAGTAATACTGGAAATGTAGAATGCTTTCTAAATTTTACCTGTTCCCTCTTCTGGCATTTGTTAATGATCCTTTTCATTTTCACTATTATCCTCTGCTAATAAATAGTATAGTTGCAATGTCATCAGCATTAGGCCTCCCATAATGCTGAATAGGATGTAAAATAGTAGACAACAAGAAACAGACCAAGATGCTGTAGCTGAAGGGTAAAAGAAAGAAAAGACAGAAATGTAAACAATGCTTACCTATCATTTGTAGTCACCCTTTTAGAGGAGAGGTGCTGTGCATATACAGAATGCTACAGCAATAGGAAATCACCTTAGCTTTCTGAACTGTTATAAAGATTAGAATTTAATTATTTAAGTGATTACAAAAATTAAGAGTTAGTGTGCATTTACAGAGGGACAAAAATAAAACTTTTTATAGTATTCTTCTGCATATTAACTGTTAAAATATTCTACTGCTCCATATTCCTGCTTTTTGAAATGAAGTCTAATGATGTTATGTATACTAGAAGTTATGGAACAGATGATGAGACTACATAGAAGAGAATATAGTATTTGTTATAATACTACTGAATTTCTATCCAGAGCTGCTAGCGCTCAAAGTACGAATATCACACCACATGGTGAAAGTTGTTTTATGGCTCAAACGATGAGAAACGCATCCTTGCACAACTAATTTTACAAAATAGCTAGCTTAGATTACACTATAGAGAATTGGATGTCACAGATAATTGCTTTTATTTGCTGGACAAAACTAATTCTTATATTTTATACATCATAGCCATAAGATAATTGTAATAAAAAATAACTTTTATACATTAAAATTATTAGCAAATAACAAGGTTTCCTTTGGTAAATTTAGCAGCCTATTAGAATCAAGGAATTAATATTCTTATAGCAATTACCATGTGTGGTTTAACCTTAATAAAATACTTAGAATATAAAATAATAATTATAGAATGGTTTGGGTTGGAAGGGGCTTTAAAGATCATATAGTTCCAACCCCTCTGCCTTAGGCAGGGCATCTTCCACTAGACCAGGTTGCTCAAAATCCCATACAACCTGATCCTGAACACTTCCAGGGATGGGGCATCCACAGCTTCTCAGGGCAACCTGTTCCAGTGGTTCACCACCCTAATAATGAAGAATTTTTTCCTAATATCTAATCTAAATCTCCACTCTTTCAGTTTAAAGCCATTCCTCCTTGTCACTACATGCCCTTGTAAAAAGTCCCTTTCCTGTAGACCCCCTTTAGTTACTGCAAGCTGCTCTAAGGTCTACTCAGAGCCTTCTCTTCTACAGGGTGAAGAAGTCCAACTCTCACTCTGTCTTCTTTGGAGAGGTGCTCCAGCCCTCTGATGATCTTCCTGGCCTCCTCTGGATTCACTCGAGCCTCTTCTTGTGTTGGTGCCCCAGAGCTTAACACAGTACTGCAGGAGGGGTCTCACGAGAGCAGAGTAGAGGGGTAGGATCACCCCCTTCGACCAGCTGGCCATGTTTCTTTGGGTGCATACCAACATACAGTTGGCTTTCTGGGCTGCAGGTGCACACTGCCAAGTCATGTTGAGCTTCTTTTCAACCAGCACCCCCAAATGCTTCTCCTTGAGGCTGCTCTTAATCTTTGTTCAACCTGTATTTTCGCTTGGGCTTGCCCTGACCCAGATGCAGGACCTTGCACTTGACCTTGTTGAATTTCATGATGTTAACACTGGCCCACTTCTTGAGCATGTCAAAGTCCCTCTGGATGGCATCCCTTCCCTCCAGTGTATCAACCAAACCACACAGCTTGGTGTCATTGGCAAACTTTCTGGAGGTGCAATTTATAAAATTATTTTCATTACATGATTACAGAAAATACAGGTACTACTTATCAATTTTATTCACAATTTTATTTAGGAATTTGTTCTCCTTGTGATTGTTTTTCATTGTCATATTTACAAAGTGTTAAGTTGTTTGAGTCTAGATTTTCATCAGATAAGTTATGGTTTGGCTGTCTGCTATCAATGTGAATCAAGGTATTTATACTCATATATTGACTCTGACACAGAGAAAGGAGATTTAATTAACAGTTCATAAATCATACCAAGCTGCCAATCTGGTATAGCTATACAAGAAGGCTTTGATCTAATCTGAATTTCTGTGTGCACTAACTCTAACTTCCTCTTTTTTTCTACTAATCACCAATTGCTTTGGTACTGTGACAGATGAAATAAATCATATATTTGTAGTAAAAGGCACTGGGTAACTCAATTGCTATTTGCACCTTCACAGTTTGACACTCAAATTGTTGACAAATTTCACAAAAAGGCGCTGTTGCAAATGGCAGTTGGATGACGTCTGCAACCCAAGCTGTATATGCATTCTCAACAGCAACGTGGATAAACCTAGTTTGTGCAGATGACTTTATTTGGTACACTTCAGAGGGTTGCAGACAGAGAAAAAACAAACCACAAAACATAACCACAAACTCTGGAATATTCAGTGTTTTTGTAAGTCATGCATGATGTTATTTTTACTTCTGAAGTAGAAGCCAAAGAGTTAATTTAGCATTAATTATTTCTAATAACTGTCTCTTCACTAAAATCCATATTCATACTCTCTTCAATACTCAGCCTGGCTGGGGTCTAACTAAGCTTGAGAAACCTTGAATATTGCTTTAAACAGAACAGAAAATTCTCTATCCAACCTATAAGATTAACTTTGGTCTTCCTAGTCCTGATTATGTACATTAATCAGAACATCATCATTATTCTTATCAGCACTTCCTTAGAATTAGCTATGTCTGAAAGCTACTCTTAGCATTCTGGAATATTTGACCCCCCATTATGACTCTTTGCTGTGGGAACTGCTGGGTAATATGCTGCAGCTCTGCAAGAAGCATTTCATCTATGGAGGAAACAGAAATCATAAATCTTTCTTCATGTATGCCAAGGAAAATAATTGCTTTTTGTTTTTTGCCTTTTTTTTTTTAATTTTGTCTGCCAGGGTCTGTATATCTGTGATACCTGACAATGAAGCTATAAGTCATTTATTAAAGACAGAGAGAACTATAGGAAAGGAAGTAGGACAGCATTCCAGATTTAGAGTGCTAACGGATAGATGCTTTTTGTAGTTTGTGTCAAATTTACTGAATAATAAGAGAAATACTTCTTGTTTCCTTGGTAACAAATTTCTATACTTACAGCATTAAAATCTGGAAGTCAAGCACAGCATAAAGCCATACAGTTTAATAAATAGTCCTGGCTGAATTTCTGAATCTCCTTCTAGAACAGGGTGGAATAAATGTCTGTGTTGAATCACAGTCAGTGAGAATCTCATTCTTCACAAATCGGGGGTCTAAGCATTTTCGTGAAGATTAAGGTATGAGAATATAGAAATGGAACTGCCAAGGTTTTCTGCTTTTCTGGATGATCTGTATGTTTTCAGATGTTCTTTCCTTGAGATCTAGGAGTCAATACTGTTCCCAGTGGGTCCAACTTGTAATACAGTTGCTCCAATGTGCACTTTAATCAACTTCTTGCTGTAGAAGTAGATGAAAACATGATTAATCCCCTGTCTCGGACAACCAGAGAGTTTTGGTGTGATCAAGGAAATACATAGTCAAATTAGGTAAAAATCTTATAGATTATTGAGAAGTCCCACTTTAAGTGTCCAGAAGAAGCAGGCTGTGAGCACCAACAATAGTGACACAAATCATAAACCAATAGCAAATCGAAAACCAAATGATCTGATCATTTATTTCTTTAGTCAGTCCTGCAGCTAAGGACACTGAAGAGTACTGGGATAAATTAAAATGGATGAAAAATGACCCCAGGGAGGTAATCCAAACAACCCTGCCCCAGGACTATGCATAGGACAGCAGGAACCAGTACGTTCACCACCACACCTCCCTGCAGGACCACACCATCTCTCACATGGAAACAAGGAAGTCAGGTAGGAGCCTCTTAACACCCTGCTGGCTCCTTTCCCTCACTGCACCATCTCCACCACAGCATAGGGAAGTTGTGTAGTAAATAACACTGCATATATCTGTGATTTAAGTGCCTTAGTATGCAAATCTATTTACCCTCCACAATGTCATTTGATAACAGTCTTTCATGCTCGGCCAGTGAGGAGGGCACAAGAAGCCATCAGGAAGCAGAGACAGGACACCTGATCCAAACTGGCCAAAGGGGTATTCCATATCACAGCACATCATGCTCAGTATATAAACTGGGGGGAGTTACCTGGAAGACCCACATTGCTGCTCGAGTCAGGCTGGGTATTGATTGGCTGGTGGTGAGCAATTGTATTGTGCATCACTTGTGTTTATTGCTTTTTTTTCCTTTTCCCCTTTTAGTTTTACATTCTCTTCCCTTGTTATTTCCCTTATTATTATTACTATTATTGGTGGTAGCAGTAGTGGTTTCATGTGTTATCTTAGTTACTGGACTGTTCTTGTCTCAACCCATGGGAGTTACATTCTCTTGAGATGATCTTGAGGTCCTTTCCAATCCTAACTATTCTATGATTCTATGATCTCCATCCCTCTGGGAGCAAGGAGAAGAAAAGGGGGTGAAATTGAGAGAGTGGCCGCATGGTTCTGAGTTACCATCTGGGTGTAAACCATGGCATATATGTATGTAGTCTGGAGTTACTGGGCTAAAGTCAGGGGAAGCAGATCTTATACAATAGCAACCTTGAATAACTAGCAAAAGGAAATAGGTGATGTGCTACTTTGACATTTTTTTGGAGCTGAATGCTACTGAACAGCAATATGATCTGAGTAAGGAATCAAGTAAAATGTGCTGACATTCTGACTGCTTGCTCTTTGAGAGGAAGACAATTTAAAGACATCTTTTCACTGTTACTTGCATTAGCATTATCTGTTCAATACAAACTAAAAATTTTCCAGTCTTTTGCATAGAAATGATTTTAATTATTTTTTATTTAGATGCAAAAAAGTTAATGAAAAAGTTTCTCAGATTCTTATTTATGTAGATGAATATATAATTAAGCAAGCACAAAATGCCAAATGAAATAGAAATTATCAGTGTGATGGAAAACAATCTGCCTTTCATTTATCTAGGCTGACCCTTACATGTTGGCTGCAGAGTACTGGGCATTATTTCTGAGCCCTCAGTATCTTATTGGCATTGTAGCCTTGTGCATAGAGCTATAATTTACAGTAAATCTCACACAGGGTTATATTCAGAATGAATTCTTATCTGTATAGAGAAGTGAATAATGATGATAATATACTGAGCTTTCAAGTTAGCCAGTAAGAGACATAAGTTATTACATAACTTCCCTCCAAAAGATAAAGGGGAAATCAATAGGTAAGAGAAAGAAAATAATAAATATAGCTGGAATTAGCATGGAGGAAGATCTAAAAGAAAAAACCCAACACAAAACCCCACAACTCAAGAGATAATTAGATAATTACCTGAAACACAACGATGTCTTTCTGTTCTTTTGATTCTCATTTTTTTCTTACCGATTTGATGTGACAAATCGATCCTCTAATAGTACACATACCCCTTACACAATTCTGAGGGTTTGCCTTCACAAACACCCTGAAGAACAAACATCTTCTTCATATCCCACTAGAAATTAGCTTGAATATTCTTCAGTTCCATCAGGCCCCAGCAAGGGAATATGGCATGAGAGCAGAAGCTGCTGTAGTGCTATTCAGTTTCATCTTATAAAAATTAGACTGCTGTTAGTGAAATACTTGCAAGTCTTAAAATAGAAGTACAATTTTTGTCTGGTGAACATTATTCTTCTATGGAGACATTTCCAAGAGCAGGTCTTTCCTCTTTTCTTTGCTCTATCTGTGCAAATAAAATAGGTCAGTCACATTCTTGATCATGCAGCAGTCTGTCCTTACAGCTGATCTTCCTTATTCCCATAAAACAGAGTTCAAAACAAAATGTTGTTATTGTTCACACTGCTGGTAGGTGCTAACCCTGAAGTATGCTCAGGCTTTTTCTGAGGGAGCATTAGTAATCTGGAGTCAAAGCCGTGCATAGACCATAGCAATTTAAGAGTATGGATGGTTACATGGCAGATGTTTCATGTCGGAACAAAGCTAGAATGATTTGCATTTCTTGTTCTCTGTAGAAAAAAATAACCAAAATAGAAATGTTCATGCAAAAGCTCCCATTCTTAATTGGAAAATGATTTGGCTAAATTTCTATTAACCCTTTTAAGAACTCTTCATCAATATTTTCCTCCATGGTTCCATTAAATCTGTTAAGAGGGAAGGATGTGTCATCCAGCAAATGGGGGTGATATTTAAAGTAATTATTGAATGCTTCTAACTGAAAATGTCAGAATTGCTTCATTTCAGATATTTTTTTTATTTGGAGGAAGGAGTACCAATTCCATTTTGTGTGTGTGTGTTGGAGATGAATCACATTTCAAACACATAGTGTCTCTGCTGATGTCAACTTGTGCAGTCTGCTGGAATGATCTTAAACCCATTTCACAGAAAAACTTTGCTTATGGTGCACTGGAATGAGGAATACTTGCAGAACATTTTAACCTACCCTTAGATATTGACTTCAGATGTAGCAAGAGATCTGACATAGTCTCCAGCTGCCACAGAAGTCCATCCTGCATCTGTACACCCTGACATATTAGTCGGTGTAGTTATTTTGATATCAAAATAAATCCTTCTTCTACTAATTTCTAATTGACAGGTATATATCTAGTCTCTAGAAACAATATTCGTTAAACAAAAACTGTGAAGATATGAACAAGCCAAACACTGTTAGACACAGACCAAGTTAGTTAATGGCTAGAAAAAAAAAATGCTTAAGATAAAGCAATGATACTATAAAACAGTTATAAAAGCAAAAATTAATGCAGATATTTAAAATAATACTTTTTTATTCTGATATATCACTTAATCTTACTTTTCTTTCATTTTGTTATTAGCTTTTATACTAAGAAGCCTAAATCTAATATGTTATTTCAATCAGGAAGTCTGGTACTAATGATACCTTCAAAACCACAGTTTTGCCAGTGTAAGCTGTGACTACACTACAAGCTATGTTGTGCTTTTAAAGGAAATCTGGTGTAAGGGAAATCACTTCCTGAAGACCAATATTCTTGACATCTTTTTTCTGCAAACATGCGAAAATACAGGGTGTAATCTTGGTTTCTCTAAAAATAACAAATATTTTACTCTTCAGCTTCACACAGCCAAAAACCACCTGCAATTTTGTAAGTGTTGGAGTGAGCTGCTGCCATGTGATGAACATGTTCTGTAGTAGATGAAATTATGATTAGTCTTGATAGAATTGTAGACAAATTTAGTGGAGCTATGTTTAGGACTGTAGAGTTTATAAATTTCCCTCCACTCATGGCACAGCAAATTGGGTTGCAAATATCTCTGCTGAATGCTGAGATTCCCCCCCCCACTTTATGTATTTTATGAGTAGCCCTACTTACTAAAGTAGAGCTAAGAAAGACTTTATTTAGTGCACATCTACAGTTACTTGCATGAATATATCTTATCACTTATTTGGCCTAAGCCCATATGTTACATATATCTGTCATTAATTACACATGTGATATTAAGTGCATTCCACTGCTAACATGTCAAAATAGAATCATGGTATTTACTAAGAAGCAGAAAACAAAGAAAAGACAAGATATGCAAATGAACCTGTTTAAAATCCAACTTTATACATAGCAAATACTGTATGGGCTTTACGGATAAAGTAAAATAATAATGACCCTCTTATGTAATTTGAAATTCAGCGTTGTGTCCACCTACTCCTGTAGTTCTGCAACGCCACATTTATATGATTTTATAGATAATTTAAATTTCCACATTTTACTGACTACTGTCTATGGGTAGAGTGACAAATGAGAGGAAGATTTGTGTCATAACTGTATTGCAAGGTGAAAATATCCAGTCGGATAATGTTATTTACATTCACTGCTATATTGGAAAATTATGAGGAAATTAATATTTGGGGACTCCTTCAAATTCAAAGCACAGCCTTCTGATGCTATGTGCTGTAACAGAAAGGTATTTCCAGAATCATACACCCCTGACAGGGAAATACTCTAGAGTTGTTCTATCTTAAAAATAAGTATGTAATAAAAGCACAGGGCAACAACTGGTGATACTGTATTGTGTTTATATTATATTCAGGAAAGCTTTGCATTGAAGGTTAGATTAGAAATTGCAGAAGCTCCTGTAAACGACTGTCTGAAATTATTTTACGAAACTCTTCTGTAGGAAAGAGCCTAATTGGATTGGAAATGATTGGGAATTTAGGTGTTAATTTTGAGGTGTTCAGTATTTACAGCTGCTACTACAGTGAATTATAGTATTTCCTCCTCCAGATTATCACTGATATACTGAGGTGCACTTGCAAGATAACTTAGAAATGATACTACAGGAAAATAACCAACTCACTCTTTCTAGAGAATACTGTTGATGGTGAGTTGCCTTCTCTACCATCTGGGATTTGCATTGTTATTTTTTATTCAAGTTTTTCATTATTCAGGCCTGGTTGGTTGGTTGGTTGGTTTTTTTTTTTTTTTTAATCTACTTTGCTTGAAGAGATCCTAAAACATGTTATTGGACGGCTATCTAATATTTCTTAGAGTTCATAAGTAAGGGGTCCTTCAGGTTTAAAACCCCTTCAACTCCCATTCTACCCCATCACTTTTCTTCCCCTCTCCAACTTACAGCAAGAATATTCATGTCACTGAGATACTGTAAGATAAATTATAGAGGAGAGATACTTAAACTATATATCTTTTTCTTGAACATTGGATGATATTTAAGTTCACATCTGGCAGAGAGAATTACTTGGAAGAATACCACATCTTGAACACAGACTGGGTAAGATACAGATGATGCTGGCTGACAGTAGAGAGCATTTTTGAGAAACCTGAATAAGGGAATATGTTCATTTCTCACTGAAGAGGTATATTTTAACAAAGCCACCCACTGTAAATCCAGGCAAAGGAAAACAGAAGTGAATTCTCTCCCCTTTTAGTTGCCAGAAGATATTTTTTTTTTTACCACAGATGCAACCTTCCCTGTGGTTAATTTTGTCTATTCTATTCTAAATTTCAACAACTAACAAATTGCTCCAAAATGAGGGATGAATGCTGCCATTTTGTCACAGTAATTTTAGGATTTAGTTACTGTTTTCTTAGTGAGAAAACATGATGAAACCATGCTGAAAGTCATACTCTATGCCTTAAAATAGCTGCATTTTCATTTCCAGATAAAGTCAAAAGTTATTAAAATATACAAAATATTGCATGACTTAAGTTATTATTGGGCAGAAATACATTGGCTGTTTCTCCCTTGCACAGATGAAATGTGTGTGACTCAGAAGCAAGGTTGTCTCAGCAGTAGCCCCTTACATGGATACAAAAGTAATGAGCATATTACAACTGTATGGCAATAAATGTAAAATCATAGAATTATACAGAGGTTTGGGTTGGAAGGGGCCTTAAAGCTCATCCAGTTCCAACCCCCAGGGATAAATTCCACTAGACCAGGTTGCTCAAAATCCCATACAACCTGATCCTGAACACTTCCAGGGATGGGACATCCACAGCTACTCAGGGCAACCTGTGCCAGTGCTTCACTACCCTCATAACAAAGAATTTTTTCTTAATATCTAATATAAATCTCCCCTTTTTCAGTTTAAAGACATTCCTCTTTGTCCTATCACTACATGCCCTTGTAAAAAGTCCCTCTCCAGCTTTCCTGTAGACCCCCTTTAGTCACTGCAAGCTGCTCTAAGGTCTCCTCAGAGCCTTCTCTTCTACAGGCTGAGCAAGCCCAGCTCTTTCATCCTTCACAGGAGAGGTGCTCCAGCCCTTTGATCATCCCCATGTAAAATTAATTGCCTTTTTGCAACAGCATGCTTCATATACTTATAATTCATTGCCCTTCAGAAAAAAAAAAACAACAAACAACTTCACAAAGGTTTAGAATCTAAACAGCTTCAAGGTAATTTACTGGTAAGTACGGAAGAGCAAAATATTTAGTTATTGACAGCAATTCTTGTCCTTGAAATCTCAGCTTTTGAAGCTTATTCAGTGTAGGAACCAGAAGAAATTGTCACATGGTTATTGTTCTTTGTTCAGTTTCTATAGCAGCAACAAGAACAAGGTGAGGATTATTTTTTATTTTTTCATCTTTACAAACCTCCCTTTTCCCTTCACAATACTGGAAATTTTTGGAGATCGTAACTCATCTGCCCCCAAAGATATAATTGCTTTATTCCTACCTAAGAAGAGCTGTGTTGCAACAAATATTGCTTGAGTACAGGTATATGCTTTAGAATTTGTCATTGCATTTATTGATCTTATGTTGTGACAGGGTGAAATTTACTTCTAATGAAACTACGACAATGCAAACATATTTCTCCTAGGTGCTAACTAATGTTCTAGTATCCTTTTCTCCCCTGGTAAGGAAGAAGCATTGATGTCAATGTTGTATCACAGGAAGAAGTTTAATGAGACTATGTAGCTTTACAGCCATATCTAAAATGGTATTTGCTGAATCTCAAATAATGGCAGCAGTGCTCTCAGTCTGACTTCCACAGAGCACGGCTAGCACCAGTCAGCATCCATCCAGTTCCACGTGGAGGTCTGAGGTGAGTCACATCCTACATCCTGAATGTTACCTGAATGTTATGGAAAAAAAAAATAATCAGGAGCCAGTTCATTATCAATGAGAGACTGAATTTGTTAATTTACAGCAAGAACTGCTGAGGCAAATAGTGATGTCTACTTTCATAGTAAATTTTAGTTGGAAGGCAAAATCAGTGGCATCTTTGCCAGGATAAGCACCCAAGCTAAGAAAACACATGGGGGAAACCCCCTCATTCTATGGGAGAACTTTGTAATTCATTTGATTAATGCCATGGTCCATGAACAGCTAGTCGTGAGAGACTGTGGTTTTGATATGTGTATATTTTTAATGACATATGAATACTGCAACATCACAACACCGTACCAGATAAGCTTCTGTCAGGTAAGCTGCCCCCCAGGAGTGGTGAGAGGAAGGTGAGGAAGTGAGCATGGTTCTGGGTGGCCGGCTGGGCTTAAACCATGACAGCTTTGCTTTTCTTTTCTCAGATATTAGCCCAAAGTCTGAGAAAGAACCAGTTAGCTAGCTCTGCTGTGTTAGCTGACAGGCAAAAGACCCTCAGCAGTGTCCTTAGCAACTTTCTGTCCAATTTTTAATGAGGAACTGAAGACTGTTTTGTCTTGCTAGGATGAAAATATTCTTTTAAAAAATTTCTTCAATCACTGAACATTTCTAAAAATGAACTTTGGTAAACATGATGTGCTTCTCCTTCACTTTACCGTGAATTGGTGAGACAATTTTGGAAGTGCAAACAAATCATTCTTGTCACCCTCCTCAGAGCAAGATTTGGAATCTCAGGAGTCAGAATGTGTTGCACATGAACCTTCAACAATTTACTTGAGGATTAAGAGTTATTATCAGTGCATGAAGTGAAGTCTCCTTTTTGGCTAAACTTTTTCATGTTTTACAGTTTTTATCTAGAAACTGTTCTGTATTTTACAAACATTTTGCAAAATCTAGGAGTCTGAAATAACTTATTTTCCATGATAGACCTTTAAGTTAACCTATAAATAAGCAAACCAAAGGTGATGAAGAGAATAGAATACACCTCTGTCTGTAAATCTTTTTTCTCTTGCAAGTAGGACAAGTAAAGATTTTTTCCTTTTCTCCATCAGACTCAAATTTGTGAACTTTTCTTCTACTGACTAACACTTCATAATGTTAAAGAAATTAATGAAATCTACTACATGTGTACCAAAGGCAAGGACTGTTCTGCATAGTTGTAGGAGCACAGCCTGTAACCATAAAAAAAAAAGATTTTGAATGATTTCATATCTCTGGTATATGTTCAAAACTTAAACCATGCTAATAACTATAGATAACTTACTGATACCCAGTGTGTACTTTTTCAAAGTAACCTCGCAGCTTTGAAGTATTTCAAAATACAAGTTTAGTATGTACAGCTTAGGGACTAGTGAGTATCAGGAGGGCTCTTTCAGTGAAAGACAAGCTGCTCATATCTTCCCTTTGAAAAACTCAGTGGGATCCAAAACACATCCAGCTTCAGTGAGTAATTCCCTGGAACCTAATGGCTTTATTGACAATTGCAGCTCCATCAGTTCTCCTGGCTTATTTGAAATGGCTCGTATAAGCCCAGTGTAATATGTACACTTAAATTGAAAATGTCTCGGTTGTGTAATGGCTTAGGCAAATACTCATGTACCCAGTAGCCATGTTTTAAACAGGAAACAGGAGAAGGCATTCAGCATCACTAGTTTCAAAGGATTATGCTCTGAACAAAATCCATGTAAGAGTTGAATGCTTGTGGAAAGAAGGAAAAATAAGGCTCAAGTCAAATCTCAAGCACTGTTATTAAAAACTGGCAGCAGGTAACTCAGGGTGTTTCCTGTTCATTTGGATATGAACTTTCACAAAAATAAGAAGTCACTGACATAAGAGTTCAACAGACTGACCTTTCTCTATTTTCACATCACTGTGTACTGTGGAAAATAAGTGAAGCTCTCCCATTATTCAGACAGTCAGGTCTATAGAACGTATTAACTCAGAGGTCTTCTTAACTTGCTATTATTCTTTTAAATTAATTTTTTGCTTTCTTTCTGACATATTTTGCTATCTGGTAAGAGTAGATTTATTATCATGGGTCATAATGTTGATACAAAAAAAAAAAATCTGCAGTAAAAAAATCCTCTTTAAACTATCAGAGTTCAGCACACATGGAACTAATTAAATTCAGAAAATGACTGGTCAGATTCCACCAGCTTCCTCCAGTCACTTGTATTCATCAATCTAAAGACCAAATCCCAATTTAGAACCTCTGACGTTCCAGCTCAGGGCTGTGAATTGAGAATTCATCTCAAAACCCTGACAGTGAAGCTGGGCTCTTGCAAAGTACCACAGATTTGGAAGACACATGACTGTGTTGATAATGTTTGTGAATCTCTTGCTGTGAAAAATGAGAAATGGCATGCATAAGCTGTTAAATAAGCAGTTCAATCTTGAAGGAAATGGGTGTGTGTAAATAAAAAATGATTACCTAGTGCTCAGTCATCTGTTCTTAGATCAAGTTTTAATATATAAAAACAATAAAGACTGGCACAAACCCCAGATTTTTCCAAAATTTTCTCACAAACTACATTTCCTAATGTCTACAGCACCAGTTTTCCATGGTTTTTTTTTTTCCCTTTCATTAGCTGACTGGAATATTTATTTATATATCATAAACACTGAGGAAAAAAAGAACAGTTATTTCCATGCATAAACTAGAGATGATTTCAAAATAATAAAAAATATGCCGCTTTCCGTAATTTGAAATTGCATAATTCTGCAAATATTTCTAAGGCTAACCATATTACATGGAGTCAATAGGAAAAGAAACACAAGAAAGTAATTTGCCTTGCCTAGAATGACCCAGCAGGTAAGACCAAGTGCATGGGAAGAGATCTTATCCCCTGACCCAACCTGGCCTCTACTTAAACACGCTTCTTTCTTTGTACTCATACATACGGATTGGGGTTTGCTACTGTGATGACTTTGGCCTGCAGCTGTGCCAAAAGGAACGGTCTGCATTTTGTCTTCAAGTGCTAAAACAGCCTTCTCGGGGCAATCCCTGAACCTTCTTGGTGGTTACTACTCTGCTTCATTGCATATGTCATGCTCAGATGTGGACAGAGTTACAGAAACATAGTAATTTTCTTGTTATCACAAGGCTCTTCTCCTGTTCACATTTACCAGCAATTCCACTGGAGAAGACAGGATTAAAATTTCCCATTTCTTTTAGTACTTTCTTCGCAAATTAAAATCTTTTACTGCTGCAAAACAAAGCAGTAATGCCCCAAACCCTTCACGACAGGTGCTCCAGCAGTCAGACATCCAGCCTGCATATTTCTGTGGCCTCAGTTATAGTCTTTTGCAATAAATTTCATTGCTGACCATTACAAATCAACAAGAAATAAGAGGAATGTCAAAAAGGCTGGAGGATTTTTCTGGAGAAGAAAGTGCTGGGTAAAAAGAAAGGACTAACAGAAGCAGAGAAACAGAATAAGAAGGAGAGAGAAGGAAAAAACGCCAAACCTACCCCCCAAAAAAAGACAATACTCCTCACTGTGAACCTGAGTAGAGATATGTGTTCCCCTAGCTTAGTAACACTCCTGATGAGAAATGTAGACACTTAATAATATGAATCACAACATAAAGAAGCAAGCTGCCAAACAGCAGCACCAGTTACATAAGGTCTGGGACTCTGTCCATCACAATCTTTCATTAACATTACACTGGCATCCTCTACTTTTAGGACATTTCTAACCGTACCTTCACTCCCTAGTCCAGAGGTCGCTGTGATTTGCCTCACATTTCTGGATGCATTTCATATTACCCAAAGTAAGTGAGCATGCAAAATTTAGTGCCAAATCCTGGATCTGGAATCCACTTTGGCAATTTTTACACATCCAAATGTGAAAATAGCAATTGTTACACTCACATAAACAAAGATCATATACAGTTTCAAGACATGCAGCCAGAAATGCTCTGAGGCTGTAGGCACATCACTTTTTCTTTCTAACTTCTAGTTTTCAAAAAAAGAGCATAATGGCAAAGCCAACTGAACAAATTAAGGCATTAGGTATTCTGTGAGAAAGGGAAAGATGGAAGAATCTTGTCTTACAGAGGGAAAATCTGTAAATCATGTGCTGCTCTCCCTTCTGTGAATCACACCCTGATGCCTTTTTAACCATACTGGAAATCATCCAGTCTATCGTGGGCAAATCTCATTGCTTTTCCTCAATTTTTTGTCCCCCTTTTTTTGTTGTTGTTGGGGGTTTTTTGTTGGGTTTTTTTTTGGTTGGTTGGTTGGGTTTGTTTGCTTGCTTGTTTGTTTTGTTATGTTTTTATTTTAATCTAAACACAACTGAGACTAATGTTCAGGATTTTTTAATTTTTTTCCCCCCAGGGAGATCTCCATTAGAGAAAACAAAACCAGCAGCTGCTAGGCTATTACTGAGCCAGTCAGCTAACATGCAGCTCTCGAATAAATGTGAAGTCTATTTTAAGAAAGATAAATATATAAATCTAAAGTTTCTTTTGAAATTTATCTTTTGCATCAAATATTCCAAAACATATGCATCAGAGAACTTTCATCAAAGCTGGAAGTGTTTATGCAACTTTGTTGGAAAGACAAGTTAGGTAAGTTCATGTAGCTTTTTATTTTTTGAAACATCATTAATTTAAAAATATTTGGCAAGCTTTCATCAAAAATCAGTTAAAGGCTTTCAAGATTCTCCCCAGTTTTAGAAGTGAAGAGAAAGAAATACTTCATTACAGATAAAGGTATACACATAGAGAAAGTCATAGCTAGGATCTGAACTCAGAAAACTTGATCCTATTTCCCCATTTTTTCCATTGCTACCTATGGAATTTTACAATATTTGCAGGTTGGTTTTGGCTAAATATTAAATGTGTCCTTGGGTGTTGACACCCGTACTTAAAGGGGACAATTATTTTTAACTAGATCACAAAGAAGAGGGACTGTTTCCTGTAAACTACATAATGTTCTATCAGAATCACTTTTTCCTCGACAAGAATTCCCTTTTGGTATACTGAATAGGTGAAATGAAATGTCAAGCTCATCTACTCCTCGATATGTATCCTTGTGCTACAGCAACGTGAGCAAGAAGCTGAAGGCTTACTGACAGCAATATAATCTCCCTAATACTGAGACTGATGTAGTCTGCAGAGAAAGGGATGGCTGTAGTGCATACAAATGAAGCAGCAGTGCATCTGGAAAGGTTGCAGTGAGTCTGATCTGTCTGTCAGCAAAGGAGTGAGATTATTCACCACATGTCACAGCTTTCAGCTTAAGAAACCATGTACAAGAGGCAAAAAGAAGATAACATGAAGGATGTTATTCTTCAAGGATGCCAGAGAGACACTCTTCATCAGGGACTGTAATGATATGATAAGTGGTAATAGGTTTAAACTTAAACAGAGGAAGTTCAGGTTGGATGTAAGGAAGAATTTCTTTACTGTAAGGATGGTGAGGCACTGGAATGGCTTGCCCAAAGAAGTGGTAAATGTTCCATCCCTGGCAGTGTTCAAGGCCAGGTTGGACAGAGCCTTGGGTGATATGGTCTAATGTGAGGCATCCCTGCCTATGGCAGGGGATTTGGAACTAAATGATCTTAAGGTCCTTTCCAACCCTAACCATTCTATGATTCTAAGAGTGAAGAATCAACTATGTTCTCCATGTATGCCCTGATTAAAGCGCAATAGGAAACCATTCAAAGTTCGATGAATAGACAAGAAAGTCAAGACTGATAGTCAAAGGCACTACCAAGAAACTTTTTGCCTTCATCCTGATTCTGCCAGGACTGTGAGAAGCAGAATCAAACCACAGAATGTTCAACTATTCTATGTATGATTCTTTTTCCTATTCTTGATGGGAATCATGAAATGCTTCTTGAAGGAATTACAAAGCTTATCCACTTGTCTTCATGTTTGGCCAAGTGGTTGTAGTCAACAAACTAGCAGCAGATTCTGAGGAATTTCTTCCTAGCATATTTAGAAACTCTTAAAAAGCCTAATTCTTTACAACCTTGTCGTGGTTTAAAACCCCACCTCAGTCTCCCACAGTACCACACATGCCTTTTTCCCCTCCACCTCCCCACTCCCGGAGGGATGGGGAAGAGAACCGGAGGAATATAACTCCCACGGATTGAGATAAAACCAATCCAGCAATTAAGGTATAACACAAATCACTACTGCTACCACTAATAAAGCAATGATAGAGGAAATAAACAAGGAGAGAGAATACGATACCACCCACCAAAACGAGCCCAACCCGGAAGAGAGCTAACTCCCCCCCCCCTTCCGGCCAACTTCCAGTTACCTCCCCGAGCAGGACGTGCTGTGGTATGGAATACCTCCCCGACTAGCCCAGGCCAGGCGCCCTATCTCTCCCTCCTCCAGGCCTCCCCTCCTCCCTGGCAGAGCATGAGCTCAGAAAAGGCCTTGGACAAAACCAAACATTTGAGCAGTAACTCAAAACATACGTGCCACCAGCAACCGTTCCCAGCCCAAAAGTCAAAATACAGCACTGCACCAGCTACGAAGAAGGAGAAAAAATGACTGCTACTGCTGAACCCATGACAAACCTATATGCAAAATATACTTAGTAGGGACTATACATATTCTATTTTACTCTTTTTTTCAATTACTTCAATGATTTTTCAATAAGTTAATGTTTAAAAAAAGATATCTTTATCTTTTTTCACATAAATAAATGAGGAAAAGATAAGCAAGTGCATATAATGACTGCAAAATCATCTGGTCATATCTTTATCCTCTGGTGCCTTCCAGGTCAGTGCTGAAAAAATGGATTTGATCCCACATGTAAGTCAAACAGCTGAACTTCTGTGCCTGGCTTGGAAATCTTTAACAAATAATAGACCAGTGTTGCAACTTGCTGACCACCCTGTATCAGGAAAGATTCTCAGAGGAAGGTCCAGTGGATGCCTCCGCTGCTCTTGTTATGCCCTGGCATATGACTGATGACAAATTAAGCATGGAATGACTGATGTCACTGAGTACAAAACTAGAATTTTTCCTCAAACACTACACGAGGTGTTTCCCCAAACAGTCTTTGTCCATATACGGTGACATGGTAAAAAAGCTAATAAACGAACAATGCAAGATTGTAATATACTCACTGGCTAATTTGGAACTGAAGCAGATTTCCAGACATGAAGCATAAATTCACAGGCACTTACAATGATATGCGAGCACCATTTCAGAGTTATACAGATTTTTATCTAGGGGCAATTAACTATGCCAGGGACTGGTCACTGCTACCAGCCCTGAAGAAGATCCTGAATGAGCAGTTACAGCTGACCAGACAGCTGGGGTTGCTCTCTGCTACATGGAGCAGTAGTTCCCAACTTCCTAGCTTGCTATTCCAATAGTACCTCATGCAGCAATCCGTTCAGCTCCAGTATCCGTATTTTCTCAGGATAAGAGAGCACAGCAAAGGCAGAGCATAGTAGGCAGCATGAGTCTGGTGATACAGTTTACAGACTTAAATATGCATGATAGACAGTGAGGAAAAGAAAGCTGAAGCAAGCTTTTGCTTGAATCTGCAAGTGCAATAGTGCTGCTTGCAGGCAACTGCTGTTGCCTGAGAAAACTAAACTTGTAATGCATTTTCTTTGTAATGAAAAATGAATTTTCTTACTCATGAGATTTTTTCATTGTTACTAGACAGAAGTGGGCTGTAGTAGGTATAGAATTGCAAGCTCCTAAGAGGTCTCCAATGAGAATCAAAAATCCTTGTCACCCAGTACACATAGGATACTCTCTCCTAATAGCTGGGCACTAAGTATAGTTTTCAGTTCTCAAAGAGTGAAGAGCAAATGTTTTTAACAGGAATATAAGAAGTGCCCTGTCTGTAACTGCCTTTCAACTTATTGATCATGACCCAGAATTCATTGATGCAAACCATGATGTAAATGAAACAGTAAAAGAATAGGGGCATCCTGCAGTTCCCTGTAGATGGCATCCTTTTCCCACAGTGATTTCCTATTTATGAGGCAAAAGCATTTATGACTTTAGACAGGAAATGTTTAGGGAATGACAGGTGAAATCCCAATAAACATGAACAGCAGAAATCAGACTGGGAATTTTTCTGTTATGCTTTCTCCTGGCTCCACCACTCTCGTCTTTGTCCACCTACACAAGTCTTGTGCGAATTTTTATCATGTTCAAACTTTCGGTTCAGGGAGTGTCATGTAGCAGAATTTGCATTTGCCATCCCCTTTCCAGGTCTGATTTTATGGTCTTTTATGTACGACTGTGCCCTCACTGCCTCTAGAGAAGTGTTTATGAGAGATTGTGGCTTCTGGCAGTGCTTTCACCAAGGTTCCTTTTTTTTCTGATTTTCTTTGTTATTCAAAGTCTTGCATGATAAGCTAATCAAGAAAGAACAAAAACACTGAAACTTCAGAGGGAATTATTGTTATTTGGATGTCTGTTGTTTTCAGAAGGCTTTCCATGTATGTCTTGTTTATACTTATTAAATCACTTCTGTTATATTTTTTCTTGTTTCTATACAAACAATACATTTCTCTAAGTTTGTATTGATACAAAGTAATAAAGAAGTTCACATTGTTGACATTAAATTATTGAAATTATTTTGTTCAACCTTGGTTTGTGTATTTTGTGAAGTTTAAAAGTCAAATCAAGCTTTAAACTGTACTGCATTCACATTATTGTAAAGACAACTTCACAAGAAATTATAAAAGCTGCTTGTTCCTGCCTGCTATTACTGATGACCAACAAAGTTACTGCACAAATGTATGTATGCAGACTCATATATGTATACACACACATATATATATACACACGCATATATACACATAATATGCTTTTATACCAGTACAATATGTTTTATAGTTTCAAAGGCAGAATAATCTAATTATTTTTTCCCAATGTGCAAATCCTTTAGGGTAGTTTTGTTCAACAGTCAAGTAACTGAGTCAACACCTAAAAAAGAAGCAAAATAAAATAATATAGAGGATAAACATATATGTTAAAGACAATATCCAAAATTCTAACTTAGACAAAACTCCTTCTGATTTCCAATCTGAGTTATGTTTAGGATTGAAAGATTTAATTTTGAGACCCTGTGTAAATTTAGTTTGAAATCAAAGAACAGAAAAGCCTAAAAGTGCTAGCCTGATGTTTCATTAAAGAATCAGGTGCTGACTCATGGAAATAATTTATTGTTTTACCCAGACAGAGGGTCTTGAATTTAATATTGACTGGGAGTCTTGAATTTAGTATTGATTGGGGGTCTTGTCCTGAGATCATGACAATCAGGTAAATTATCTTGAGTATATTGACTTAATTGTAATAATGTAAATTTGCCCTCATAAAAATTGAGTCATCACCTACAAATCTACTTAATGCTGTACCACATCTTTGCTCAAAGGATAATAATTAAAACATCTGAATTCAACAGGAATAATTAATTTCCTGCAATAAAAGGCTGAAGGTATGCCTTCAGTTTTCACATAACTTGTTTTTGTTTATGATTCTGTTCCCACTGAAAATTAGTCTAAATTCAGACATTGGACTACATGCTAACATCTCAGTTAACCAATAATCTGCCTTTAATGAGAAGCAAAAGAAAATCTGTGTTTCCCTTTTTTCAGTAGACAATTTAGTAGTGCATTTAATTGGGTTATAGCACACTCCATAAATTGTACTGTTAGCTGAATTTTGTTCACTTAGGGTTAAAGTTAGTGAACATCATTCCTGCTTGCATTTCTGCTGTATATAGAATATAGCAGATTTACAAGAAGTCAGCTTTCACTGCTCCAATACTGTTAGCCAGCTTTCACTTCACACTACACGACAAAGTGCAGCTGAGCTCTCTACAATAGTTTTATCCCTAACAGGGGGTCCTTGAGATATCCCAAATATTGCATTATATGTCTACACTGTTAGTTATGCATGGCTTTTCCAAATGTTGAGCAGGCAGGCTAAATTTACTCTGTCTCAGGCAGAATTTTAATTGGGATTAAGTTAACTTTTCTTATGTAATCTACTTCTTTTCAAGAAATCTTTCTATAACTGCAGTGGTAGCTAACAGTACATAATGACTCAACATGGTACTGCACAGATGACTCATTAGATCTGCTAAGTCCACCAAGGTAATGCACATTCTCTCTTTCATCATCCCACCTAAAGAAATACAAATCATTATTTTCATCACCTGAATCTGTAACTCACAACAAGAAAGAAATAAAGAAACAAAATGTTTCTTTATTCTGAATTATTTTGTTGACAAATATATACTTGCTACTCCAAATGTCAGTATGTCCTTCTCTGTGATCACTCATGTATCATCTTGCCTCATTTCATACAGAAGAAATACACTTTTTAGAAAATAAATGCCAAAAATTTTCTACAGAGAAAAAAAAACCACAGCCCAAACCTAAAAGCTATATGGTACCTACAAGAATTGCAGATGCATTTGCAGTATAAGCACTCTTCACCAAGTGTAACATGGATGAAAAGAAAATAACATTTACATTGGTCTTTCCCTTGGTGAATGGCTGGAAAGTAAGTATATACAGGGTAGCCTGTATACTTACAGCCTAACAACAAGGGCCCTGGAATGATCATGGATGTTATTTCTTATTTTCAGCTGATGCTGTCAAGATAGCACATACTTTGAGTTTTTATCACCTTCTGGACAACTGTCTGAGGAAGGTAGTTTCTTAGGCATTTTGGATTTAGGACAGCAGAACACATAAAAGTAAACTTTAAAAATAAGTTTTAAAATTAAGGCTCATTTAGTAGCTTGCAAAATGTGCTATCATCAAAAAGGGAAGGTAGTCACACTTAATTTTCAGAGCTTCTAGGTATATCAGCAGATACTCTAATGCTGAGCAAGAAAACAAAGCTGTCTCACACACATACAAAATCTCAAGCAAAAGGTCCCATTTACTCCCATTACTTCTGGAGATATCTTAAGCTTATCTGGCATTTAGCACAGAGAAAGGACAGTGTTTGGGTGGAAGGAGAGTGTACTGTCTTCCTCTGTGTTTTGGCGTGGTGCAGTAAGCCCTGAGTCTGCTTTCCAGAGCCAACCCTCTGGCAAACTATCCACGGTAAACACCTTCTCAGCACATCAGACTGGGCTGAATGTTGCTGCAGGGTACTGCCCCTGATCAGACATTTGGTCATACTCCTTGGGGCACCTAAAACATGGTAGTTATGATGAAACCTAAATTCAAGAGATTGATGAGAAACTCAGACCACCTATTATGTATGGTTTACAGATCCTAGAAATAAGTCCTGATTCTGAGGAAATGAAGTAACCATCTCAAAAGTAAGCATTTAATGTTAAACTCTTCCAGTCAGTGTAGGGAGAGAAGTGTCCCTTCCTTCCTATTAGGGTAGATGACCTGTTCTTTGCAAGTACGTATCACATTCCATAGATCAGAGAAAAATGCTAGAAGACTGAATTAAATCTCAGATTTGCTATTGGCTAAATTTCAGTGTGGTAATTCCAGTTCTAAACGTATTGAAAAATTTGCACTTTACTCCTTTACTTTTCTGTACTTTGCTGATTGATTTGAATTATTGATTTTAGTTCATTTAATAACATATTTGATACAAATATAGTGAATTGATGTTCCCTTTAAAATTCAAAACAGCTTTGCCATTGCTTTCAGTGGGGACAGGTTTTTATGTGTATCTTAGATCCACCTTCAGTAAGCGAAATAGTACTTTTGTGCTACCAAAGCCAACATGCCCCTTGGCTTCTTATTCATTATTTAATCAATGAATGGCTTTTATCATAACAGTGTTTGCCATTTCCAAAACATTTAGAAACTTCCTAAATTAACTTTAATTATGTTACTCCTGTTATTGTGTATGTGTGTAATTTGGGATACTAATATGTGTATTAGCACTATAAAGCAGCTGTCAATGGGGAATTTAGATGACAATGATGTAGATTTAGTGCTATAAAAAGTTTGTAGAACATCTTATACAAATTTGTATGTGCAGCTGCCAGTATAATAAACCAAGGACTCTGTTAATTATTTTTCCAGTCTCATTAGGGAACACAAATACTTATTTTATCAACAAAATTGCCAGATAATTCAAAACACACAGGTAGACTAAAAACAATGCAGAATTAATTACTTTTATTTCAGAAGTGCATCTGGCTCAATATGCTATGAGCAAACCAAGAAATCCACTGTGTAACCAATGCTGGTTCTTACTGAACTTGCTATCAAACAGCCTCAGTGCTGTATTACCATTTATTTCATAGAGATGAGTGCATATAAAATCTTACGTACATAATGTAAGAAGACCCTGATCACTGTCAGAGGACTTGCAGTTGGGTCTGATTACTGAGTGGACACATAAATATTGGTTGGTGCTATGGGCTCAGCTCAGCATCCATCAGTATCATTTCACTACTGAAGGAAATGGCTGTGTTGCCAACACTCGCGTACAAAATCATTTGCATCAATTAAGATTCATTCAAATAAACAAAGGCTGAAGGCCTGGGTTATGATCTGATAGACATTTTTTATGAATAGTTTGCTAAGGACATCACAAACTGTTGGAGTTTCACATCATGCTTTAGGAGTTTAAAAGCTGAAAGTCTAATTTAAGCTTGTCACCAGTGCTGTTTTTACAGACATAGAATCATAGAATAGTTAGGGTTTTAAAGGACCTTAAAATCATCTAGTTCCAACCCATCTGCATGGGCAGGGGCACCTCACACTAAACCATGTCACCCAAGGCTCTGTCCAATCTGGCCTTGAGCACCGCCAGGTTGTATAGATGTGAGGGGAATCTTACTCTTTCACAAACAAAATAATGGCACTATGCTAAAGAATAGGAGGCCATAGTAACATAGTAACATAGTAACTCTGTTGTCTGAGCATTTGGTATTGAGAAGATAATAAAAACACACAACCCATTACCACAGTAATGGAAACAAAGCAACCCAAAAAGTAATTTAACTGGAGCATGTCAGTTTTGCAAGAGTTAGTATAAAACTTCAATGAAGAAAGGCAAAGAAATGTGCAAGTGCATAAAAAGAAAAAGTCACTTTGCTGTGTCTCAACAGGAATCTCGGAAACTCCCCAGTACTGATGATACTAAGTGAAATTCAGGTGATGAATGATATGAGTAAAGCTGGCTGAGCGAGTGAAGGAGATGGCAATGGATTTGCTATACAGGAAATCCAACAAGCACAAAGGTGGATCAAAAGGAAATGCTGCAGTGTGCCCTAAGACCAATTCTACAGCCCTGTTAGCCATTATAAGATACGGAAAAGTTGCTTGCCTTGTCAGGGTGGAAACATAGCTATGCTAGACATGTTTCAGGGTTCTCTATATTTTGGTGTTTTCAGTGACTTAAGGTCTGCTGCACTGAATTTTATTTATACACATGATCTTTTGGATCCATTTGTTTGAATAATGTCCTGGCACTGATGATGGCCCTTCTTTTTAACAAGGAATGACATCAGGGTTTTGTTGTTCTGCAAAATGACAGTAATTCAAATAGACCATTCATCTCCTTTCCCAGTGAAATTTATTCTTTTATTCAGTGTATAGTGCTGAAGGATGAAGCATGATGAAAAGATACAAAAGAGACATGGGGTCTGTTTCTATCTCTGTCACAGTCTTTCTGCACCACCCAGGGAGGTTACATAATAAAATCTGCAACAACAACATCTCATGTAATTTATGGTCCATTTTGCTGTTTCCAGACTGGAGCAAGGTATATCAAGATCTGAAGCTGAATTTGTACTTTAAAGACACTTAGGGATGCAGTTCTGCATGTGTGACTTTTTTCCTATTTGAAAATAGGAGATAGTACTTTTCCAAAAGCAACAACTGATTAAACATTAAGGAACAGAAATGACAAGTAACAAATCACAAGTATTTTTTCTAATATACATGCTTCTATATGATTAGTCCCTCTGATCAAATGGCTACTCCTCAACAGGAAAATTACTCCTATTTCAGTGTCTACTTAGGCTTTTTTCTAGAAAGGAAATTAAGCAGGAGCACTTGTAAGCAACAGTCTTAGCCAGCCATATTTAATGAGAAAAAACCGGTTTTTACATTGGAATGAAACACAGAACTTAAAATGAGAATTTATGTTTAAAGACACTAAATATAATAATGATACCTTCAGCTGTGTCTCCTTGGCTCATCTTTCTGTCAAGATGGTCCAATTCTGCTAATCTTTTTACTTTCAAAGTGAGTTTGCAGAAATAACACTGTCCTGGGTTCAGCAGTAGCAGTCATTTTTCTCCTCAGTAGCTGGTGCAACACTCTGTTTTTGACTTTCAGCCTGGGAACAGGGCTGATAACACTGATGTTTTTAGACACTGCTCAAATATTTAGTCTGACCAAGGACTTTCTGAGTCTCATGCTCTGCCACGTAGGAGGGGAAGCTGGGAGGAAGCAGAGACAGGACACCTGACCCAAACTAATCAAAGAGGTATTCCATACCATAGCAGGTCATGCCCAGGATGTAAACTGAGAGTTACTCGGAAGGACTAGTTCACTGCTGGGTTGGGCTAGGTATCAGTCGGTGGGTGGTATTGTATTCTCTTCCCTTGTTATTTCCTTTACCATTATTATTATTGGTGGTAGCAGTAGTGGTTTGCGTTATACCTTAGTTACTGGACTGTTCGTATCTCAGCCCATGGGAGTTACATTCTTTTTGTTTTTCCTCCCCATCCCTCCTGAGAGACAGACTGCGCGGCTGATTTATGGCTGACTGGGTTTAAACCATGACATATGCTTAACTTGCACTTGGTCTTTTGAGTGTGTTACAGCTTTGGAGCCTTGTAACAGAATAAGAATGGAGGAGGTCTAGAAAATATGTCTGACATCATACCATTTACAGAAGCTTATGTAGAGTATTTACCAAAGTAC
This sequence comes from Melopsittacus undulatus, assembly GCF_012275295.1. Classification (NCBI taxonomy): domain Eukaryota; kingdom Metazoa; phylum Chordata; class Aves; order Psittaciformes; family Psittaculidae; genus Melopsittacus; species Melopsittacus undulatus. The sequence goes on along the minus strand of NC_047529.1, from coordinate 25,086,575 downwards.
TGGCTGGTTTTGCATGGCTTTTTTTAAAGATCAAAAGACATTGAAAATATTCTATGCACTCAAAATAACAATAATAAAACTGCAGTCCGCTAATTTAACTTAAATTCAATACTTGTCAGAGTAGTCATTTCACAGCTTTTTTGATTTCACATTCTGCTTCATATGAATTTGTCAGGTGAATGTAGTTCTCTTGCCTACCATTTATGCTAGTTATTAAATTAGTGCATACTGTTTCACATGCAGGTTTTCTCAGTGCCAGTACATGTTTTCAACTCCAATTTTGTGTTTGAGAGTTTTTAACAGTGTTGCCAGAGATTTATATATAATATTTAATCACTGAAAATATCAAAATAAAATTCCTTTTCTGTTGGGCTGTTATTAGCATTAATGCTCCTGAGCTAAAAGGAGATACTATGGGACATATTTTCACAGTGAGCTAGATGGTATTTTAATCCTGTAGTCACACTGTGTATAATTGGAGACAGGTGGCTAAAGCCCCACATTCTATTTCAAAAATGTAATATTCCTTCCATTCAGATATGCCTAATAAAGTCTTAAATTCATCCTATTACATTTTGCCAGGTGCACATTGCAAAATAGAAGGCAACATATGGTGTAAAGCCTAAGTATTCATTTTTCAAAGCCCACATGGATTTCAGGTAGTTCAGGATTATACAATGCATAGTTACAATATTATGTATCATAGATTTTAAGCCAGAAAATACTACAGTGGCCATCTATTCTGACCCAAGCTTTTTCCTGGCCACAACATTTCAGCCATTTTTGCAGTGGAGAGGTGATTACTTCATCGTGCAGAAGGAAAGCTGATTTTGCAGAGGATGATGTTTTGCTCAGAGGCTTTTGGTTTATATTTTGTAAAGTAGATCATTAAGAATGAAGCATGTATAAGACTATACATAAAAGGAATATGAAATTGGCAATCTTCAAGATTTTAAACACAAGGAGAAGAATACTGTTTTAGAAAGATTACTATACAGCCCAAGCCTGAATGATTTTGCATTGATAATGATTTAGCATTGATTTGTTAGATGCATCTAGTGTTGCTCCCTGGCAGAGAGCATGAATTAATGCTCTGGTCTAGCAAGGCTGCCCTGGTTTCAGCTGGGGTAATTTTCTTCCTAGTAGCTAGTGTAGTGATGTGTTTTGGCTTTGGTCTGGGAACAATGCTGATAACACACTGATGTTTCAGTTGTTGCTCAGTAACACTTTCCCTGATCAAGGACTTTTCAGTCTCTCATGCTCTGCCAGTGAGGAGGGGCACAAGAAACCAGGAGGGTGCAGAGACAGGACATCTGACCTGAACTAGTAAAATATTTGGAAAAAGTATGCTATCATCCTGGGAGTTCCAGAGAGACAGAAATCACTGCAGCATGCTGGTGCCTGGCCCATGCCTGAAGAGCCCAGTTCAACACTAGTCAGTACCCTGAAGGGGAGAAGAAGGCCTTTGGACCTGATGACAAAGTGACAGGCACTGCAGTTGAACCAGAGAACCAATCTGTGCAGATATCAGTCTCCCCTGTACACAAGAAATGGACACAAAAGACAGCTTGTTTAGTAAAGGAGCATGAAGCATGGCTGCAACAAAGGCCTTAAATAAAATGCCTTAAGATCAGACATCTGTGTGAAGAATGCTTCATGTCCTGTGGAGCAGGAAGAAATATTTTGAGGCAACATTTGCCTGTCTTTGGATTCTGTAACTGGAATTTTTTGAAATTACTTAAAAAGGGAGACTATGTCCTGTACATTATTGTTAGTTAGACTAATGCCATCTGTTTCTCATAGAAGCAGAGAGGTAAAAAAACAGTCATATAACTTAAATCTCAAACATGTGAAAAATTATTTGCATTTCAAATTCAAGCATATTTGTTTAAAAGACCTGCTTTCAATAACCCAGCTGCCTGGACTAGACATATCTAGTCTGCTGTGACCTCTGTTAGAAAGAGATTGTAGAAAATGTTAACAAGCTTGCATACGATTGAGGTGGCTGCAAAATGCACTGCAGGTATCTGATTTTATAGGAACATAAATATATCACTGCCAACTTTTATAACATAAACTATGATTTAAAGCACTTATTCTGAAGAAAAATAGCTAGGCTGAATTCCCTCTTCAGCCTTGAAGTGTTTAAAGTCCAGAATACTTGGTCACTGGTAACAGTCCTAACCAAAATCCTGTTTAGGTCAGGAGAGGACACTTGCAGAACCATTTAGACAGGATTATAGCCCAAACCATATGAACAAAGTCTGCAACAAGATACAAGGTGTGGCTGTAGTCTCCTGTTCTGGCTTTAGAAGGTCTGCAGTATGAGTGGGGGATAAGACTGTGTTCAAGAGTAGCTGCCTTAGTGCAAGCTTTATGTCCCACAGTGCAGGAAAATATTATTTTTCTTTTTTTTTATTTTGTTATTTTGACACAAAACTGACCATTTTTAGCGAGAGGGAGGCAGGATAACCCTCTCTGTTTTTCTGTTCTGGAATGACCTGAGGGAAGCCTACCTTTTCAAGAGGCAGAGCTGTGTATTTCAGTTTCCTCGGGGCTAATGAAGATATTGCCTTCGTTATCACAATTTTTCTTGTCAAACAAATGCTCTAAGAAATAATTAGTATATATTTAAATAAGATGGCAAGCATTTCTTAAAACAGCAAGGACCTTCTAGTCCTTAGATCTTCTTACTATATGACAGAAGAGAACAAATTTCAGTTTCCCAGGTTTTTTAATGGATGGATAACTTGGAAAGTATTTTTGAGACACCTCAGCTTTATGAAAAGGCAGCCTGTAGTCACGTCTGTATTAGATCACAAGATATACTGCTGAATTTCAAGCAACTGTGGCCCATGTGAACTTATGTGATTCCAGACAATGGTTTGTCACAACTCAGTGGTGAGGATGTACCATGGAGCATTCAAAAAAAACAGACAGGATGCAGTTAGTCTGTTTTGATAGGGAAGGAACAAGCATAGCTGCCTGAACACAAACCATTCTGTGCCAGCTAGATAAAAGCATAGAGGTGCCCCTTGTCCTGTTTTCTTGCTGTGGCAATGCAGATGGGTGCCTACTTCTGTGCAACAGATCTCTTTCAAGGAGGCCAACATTCAAAATTGCAGATATGTAATTTTTATTAGCCTATGTCCTTTTGCACATCTAGGACAAGTCCAGCCCAGTGAACAGGTAGGTTCCACAAAGTGAGGCTGATCTTGCATCATGCCTGTACAAGACCTTGTGTCTCTGTGTATTATGATGTTGACAAAAGTCCTTGATCAAGTCTTTTTATGCTGAGGAATGATGATTAGTACCAATTATCTGAAATTGGTAGATTCATGCACTGATTAAAGAATCACTCAGTATATCTCTAATGAAAGCCTGCTTCAGCAAATTGACTAAAGCAATCTTTTCAAGCTTGAACAATTAGTTCTAACCCTCACTGGAAGCTCTTTTATCTAAAACCTCACTTACTGGCAGCAAGTAATCTATGCAGTAATAAACACATAGATAGTTCTTTACTAAATTTATTTCAAGGCTGTTTGTGTATATTCAATTTAATAGTTCCATAAGGACTCAACAATTTCATAATATATGCGCATAAATAAAGTCATATGATGTTTGTCTTCAGAGACGTCAAAACCAAGTCTAAGTAGCTGCTAATGTTTTCTTTTTTAATGAAAAATACCTAATACTTATTTTCTTTTGTTTTGTTTTTAATTTTGAAATTAAAGAGAACAATTAAAATTTTCTTTGATGTTGAAAAACTCCCTGTGCATTTTATTTCCCAGACAAACAAAACATGACCTTGACAGTCTTTGGAGCTCCAGAACAGACAGAACACCAATTTGTAGCTAATCTGCCAGCCACCAAGTCCTTCACACAGAGATGCTAGGTCTACCTATGTATTCCTGTGCTACCTGTGGAGGGTCACTGGTGTCCTGCACTTGGCAAACCCGCAGACAATGAGTCAGAAATTTGACCTAAGATCTTTTTTAAAAAAGGAATTCTGCTCCCACTGGTTTGTATTGTTTACTTTAGATAGCATATTTTGACTTTATAATTTTGAATTAAAATTTACACCAGTGAGATATGTAAAAAATAAACCAATATGTCATTTGTTTCATCTCAGAAAACTACAAAATATGGGTTTGAAAGCTAAACCAGAGAAGGAAATTTGTTACATTTGTTTTCTTGTCAAATGTTGAATAAACATATCCCATCAAAACACATTTCTGTTTGAAATCTGGCAGGACTGTATTTTGCTTAAAGAAATGTTGCACCAAATAAATACTCATTTAGATCTCAGCATCTAGCTTGTTCAGATACTCAGATCTAGTTGAAACTGTGGGGATATAAACAGCCCACATTCTTTGAAATATATCAGTTATAAAATAAAATCAGCTCTGTATGTCCCATTAAGAATAGAAAGGTTATAGAAAGCTGATTTTTCTTCACCTTTTCCATTCTATACCTTTTAAAGATCAGGAAGGATATATTTTTTCCTTTTGAAATAATAAAAATGGGGAGACTTGACAGCTCAAAGCTTATATTTAACTTAGGAAAACTTCTGCCACAGTACAGATACAATGCAGCAAATACATTTAAAATGCTGTCCACATTCTGAACTTTATTGTGTTATATTTAAAAATTCGAAGCCAGTGGTGTTGCCTTCAATCTAACTATACATGTGAGAATGTAAATCCAAAATAAAATCCTCTTGTGAACATAAGTTCTAAATTTCTATTCCCCCCTAAGAACATACACAGGTTCCTCCTCATAAAACACGTATAATCTTGACCACTGTCTTTATAATGACCTTAGTGTATTCCATTTAAGGTTCTTAAGAAATTCAGTTACCACCGATTCACATATGTAATTTTGTAGTGCTACAGGATACACAGGGTGCAACTGTAATTTTGTAGTGCTACAGGATACACAGGGTGCAACACTATTGATACCTCACCCAAATTAGGAATATAAGGTATGAGGAACTTCTAGAAATGGCTAACAGAACTCAGAGTTCATTATTGTCAGTTATGGGTTTTTAACCATACATGAGTTCTTATTCAAAAAGCTTCAAATTCCAATTCAGTTTTGATAAACCATTACCCAGAGTATATTTTGTGATCCCGACAGATTTTATAACAGGCTTTGTGAACAATCTTTTATGCATAATTGTTCTTGTCATCTTTGCTATATATACATGAGACATAGTATCTAACACTGTTAGGAATGATTTTATCTAAAGAGGTTTTATTATGTTTACACTTATTAAAAATTTTCAGTTAGAGTTGCTGTCTTAAGAGGCTTAATTTTGTTTATCCTCATTAGAATTTCTCCAGTTGCTAGCAGTTTATAACTTTTATTATTTTTCATCTAGAGGTCTGTCTCATCAAGGTCAAAGCCCTTGCAGAGTCACATAGTCTAACCAGTTCTCCAGAGGTGTCACTAGAACATTTGGGCAAATCTTGTAGTCCAGAAGGAGCCATAGTCAGTTTTTCTACCCTACAGCTTTTCTCATAAGTGCAAATAATACTGTTGTAATGCTAATATTGCTTAAACATTAATAGTTTCTATAGATAATATTTTAATCTTTAACACTGATAAATAACAAATGAACAGAATATTACACTGCACACAATGTTGTTACACATCCTGCAAATTTCTCCATAATTGCTTATTCTTTTCATGGTGCTGCATAATTGTACTCAGGTCATAACTTCCATTTGAAGTATGAAATCAGAGGATTCTGTAACAGCTCCATTATGTGCCACCTCTTCAGTAATCTCCTTCTTACTCCCACTTGTGATGTGATAACACCCATGCCAGTTAAGAAACTGTTAAGGAACAGCAAAATCAGAGAGATGGTTTCATTTTATTACCTAGGAAAAAGGCAGGGAGTTATGCAATCAATTAACTTTTCTCAGGACAGCAGTGATTATCCTGTCTTCATCTGGGGACAGCTATGCTGACTACAAGGATAGAAGCATTAACAGAGTACTTTAATTTGCAGTAGCTGAGAAAGAAAAGTAGAAAGAAGAAATATTAAAAGAAGAAAGTTTTACAATCTGTCAAAATTTTAACTTTCAGTGTTCTGAATATCTTTAGCCAGAACCAGCACTGTCCCAGTGAAACACTGGAAAGAAACTCCAGGGTCATGGATTTATTTGTTAAGAGGAGATGCTCGGAAAACTAGTTGTCATAGATAAAAAAACTAGGCATCCAAAATAAAGAATATTGTTTGGGATTTTTTTTTTTCAGTTCTTTGATTTGTATTAAATCCTCTTACTTTGCCAAGTACCAAAATTACTGATAACAGAAACCTCATCTCTGATGGATATTAATAGCAATTTACATAATATTATTAAAAATTATCAAATCTGGGGCCTTTAAGGGAATAAAAGCCTCAACAGTTTCCTATGGTAATGGAGCTTCTCTGTTGAAATAACTAAGCAGTTCTACAGTACAAGTAATATAAATTGAGTTTAATATCAAACAAACATCCAGAACTAAGAGACTGGAAGCAAGTTAGCTGTGATCCCTGGATGAAGTAGCTTCAGCTTAAAGTACAATACAAGACAATGCTCATTTTTACCAGCTTTTTCTACATTCAAAATTTCTAAGGAAACCCATTCATTATTTTCATAGAATCATGGAATCATAGAATAGTTAAGATTGGAAAGAACCTTAGAATCACCTAGTTCCAAACCCCCTGCCATGGGCAGGGACACCCCTCACTGAATGGTCACCGAAGACTCTGTACAACATGGCCTTGAACATGGAGCATTCACAACTTCCTTTGGCAACCCATTCCAGGGCCTCATCACCCTTACTGTAAAGAACTTCCTCCTTATATCCAATCTAGACTTCCCCTGTTTAAGTTTTAACCCATTACCCCTTGTCCTATCACTGCAGTCCCTAATGAAGAGTCTCTTCCCAGCATCCTTATAGATCCCCTGTGCAGAATAATTGTACTCACAAAGACTGAGCCCTCAGTGAATATAATAAAATTATCCAGAAAAAGGTGGAGTTGAAACTGGCCCTTCAATAGTGAAATACACTTGAACTTGTGATAATGTTGTATCACATGTGAGGAACACCCCTCTGCCTCAGTCGGCCAAAGAATTGAATGAAAATGAAAAATAAAAGCTGTAGATTAGTTATTAACATGTCCAATAATAGAAGTTTTTGGGGTATGTCTACTGCAGTAGAAAACCAAAGCTCACACTGGGTACTACTTATGGTGACTTATTCACCAGATTTTAGTAAAATGCATGGTCAGAAGATGAACTTATGTCAATGGGTTCATAAACTGTTCAGGCTGAGTTCTTAAAATGGGATATTTTCACAAAACTCAGGAAAAATTATAGCCTTTGCATTTAGTTTACAAGGCATAGGTTTAGTGTCGTAGTCTGTCCAGATAGCCTTTTTCTTTAGGATCTGAACAATATCTTCAAGATGCAACAAATGCAGAAACTATATGCTAAAAAGAGAAATATATTTTGAATAACAAAGAAAGTTAGAGCTCCAGTCAAGGAGCTCTAAGAAAGGAAAAGGAGCTCAAAGAAAGGAAATTGATCAGAACTAGTTCTACAGTCTCTGAGCAAAGTACAATTTACCCTAAATTACCCCAAAAAAAATTCATAATGGAAAAAAAAATCTGATGTGACTTCAGTGCAATCTGCACTCCCCATGCATTTAGTTCTAGTTTTCTTTAATTAAAGCAATATGTTTTCTTAATTATATTTCATGTAACTATTTTAAAGAGTGTACCTCTTGCATGGTGATGCAGACTGTATGTTTGGTGCAAGTGTATATAGCCCGTGCTAACAAAAGATTCAAACATTAAAACAAAATTTCCTTACTAAAATCTAAAGCAATGCAGATAAAAGATATTGTCTCATTACCAAAAAAGCTTATATACTGATACAGTAATATAACCTACTTCCAAAACCCATAAGTAATCCATATCCACAGTTATGCTTGAGAGTTGCATTTTTAATACATAAATACATCAAATATCTAAATATATAAAGAACTAAAGATAAAACTGGAGACCAACAACAATTAAATAATATTTTCATTGCCTACATTCAGGGGAAGTTACAGAGATTCCCCCACTGGGCTCTTCATTTACACAACAGAAAAAGCCTTTCCAAATTAAAGGATCAGAAAAAGTTTTCAGTTACACATCATAGAATACCAGGAGGGAAGGGCCCTTGGAGATCATCTGGTGCAACCTTTCAAGGCAAATGTTCCAGCATCCTGTCCAGCCACATCTTAAAAGTGTCCAACACTGTGAGTCCCCCACTTCCCTCGGGAGATTATTCCAATGGCTGATTGTTCTCACCACAAGAAATTTTCCACTTGTGTCCGGTTGGAAACACTTCAGGAGTAGCTTGTGCCCATGACCCCTAGTCTTTTTCACATCACTCCTTGTAAAAAGGAAGTCTCCATCTTCTTTGTAGCCACCTGCTAAATACTAGAACATGGTGATAAGGTCTTATCTGAGCCTCCCTTTTCTAAGCTGAACAAACCCAGTTCTCAGCCCTTCCTCATACTTCAGGCTTCCCAGTCCTTTGGTCATCTCTGTGGCTCTTCTCTACATCCTCTCCACCCTCTGCAGATTTTTTCATATAGCAAGGACCAAAACTGAGGTGTGGTCTGACAGGTGCCAAGTAGAATGGTGTTATGGTATCTTTATCACTGCTGGTGATGACCTTGTTGATGTAACCCATCATCCTGTTGTCTTTCTTTGCTGCAGCAGCCCACTGTTCACTCATATTGAGCTTGCTGTCCACCAGGACACCCAGGTAGAACCTGTTTATCCAGGAATTCTCACTGAAATAACTACTGAAATCAGCTGCCCTGGGACCCCCACGCTGCCCACAGCCCAGGACCCTACCGTGCTGAGGAGCCTGTGGAGCTACAGCCCCATAGTCTGCACCTATGGTTGTGTGAACAGCATGCTCTCTTCCCCACACAGATTAGATAAAACTTGCAACACAGAGTAGGGCTACAGCAGCTTTACTTGGGTGTTGCAGCATCAACCAAATATTATCCTTCCCCTCATTTTTGCTGCCTACCATGGTTTGCACCACTGCTGAGCCAAGCCTGGCACCAGTACAGTCTTGTTGACACATGTTCAATCTGCTTTTAACACATTGCTCTTTTTTAAACTCAAATTGAGCTCCTGAGTGCAATCTCATTGCCCTGTCCCAGCCAGATCTGCACATAAATGTCAGAACAGCCTGTTCCAAAGAGCAAGAAATACTGAAACATTGCATCTCATCACCTGGCATGACAAGTTTCTGAGGAGAGCTGTGGAGAGGTCTGGGTTTACAGGATAAACAGAGGTTGATGCAAGAGGTGGAGATAGTAGCTCAGAGCCATTCCCTCTTTAAATGTAAAACACAGTGTTAGAAAACAGTTCTTATCAACTTAAGGTGTCATCCCACATTCTGTGGCTGGGTATGCATTTCCTTCTTTGTGAACCAATATCCATTTCTTAAGATAAAATAAATATCTTCAGATATGTTCCAAGAAAAATGTAAAAGCACAGTAGAACAATAGTCTAAAGAATATCATGGCACATTAGAAAATGAGGAGTAGCAAAAATTTAAATCTACCAATGGAGCAAAATTTGACTTGATTAAAGACAGAAATAAGAAAACTATTTGCAATTTTTATTCACAGGTTATATCAAATGAAGTCTTTGTGCAACAGAAATGAAATTTGTTTCCACAGACCCATCTGATATCAGGAGAAATAAGATAGTAAAAGCCTTCATGGCAGTTTTCTTTACCCTTTTGAGCAGAACACAGCAGCTGTGTTATCAACTTTATCATTGGGTTACCTATAACATATTCAGATTTTGAAAGTAAGTGTGCACCCCTCCGTTAAATTAAAATAATGTTTCTTTGAGCATTAGTAAATTTATGAATATAGCAATTGGAGGTCAGGGGGTGAGATAATTAAAGGTATTTTTGGTTGCCACATTATTTTTTGAAGGAAGAAGCTAGTTTTAAAAATCTAGCAGCAGAGAACATAGTTTTGGACTTTAATGAGATGAGAAACATCTCTTACATACCTCTTGAGTAGAAAGTAGTTGGTAACTGATTAATATTTATTTATACAGCTTTGGTTAGCTGCAGAAAACTGCATAGTGCAAAACCACTTGTGACACAAGGAAGTAGAGGTTTAGAGGTGGCTACTCCTCCAAAGGGTTAACTCCTTGGGTTGCAGATATGCTGCCATTAGAAGCTGCAAATTGCAGCCTTCCCCTGCTAACTGCTGTTGCTCTCTCCTCCTCCTCACTGCCCTTTTTGCCTCCTGTTGCTACCTCTGCTGACCTGACAGCTGAACTGCTTGTATCAGCATACCTCTAAATGCTTCAGTTAGAAGAGGCTTAAAAACTAAACAGGTCTTTGCTGGTTCAGCTTATTTTGACTGCAGCAGTGTAGGAACCATTCATAGGATCAGGAGGAAGCAACTTCCACAAAGTCTGGCTGAAGGCTGTAACTTGCCAAACTCTTGTGGCTAATATGGGGTCTACCCCTGGCAGGCATTCTCATGGATTCAGTCCTCTAAGGCTGGAGTGTCTTGAATGAAGCACGGATCAAACAGATGAGATTGTTTGTTTGCTTGCTTTTCAATGCAGAGGTTAGAAATTTAAAAAAATTGGGTTTGCCCCCAAAATTTCCAGAAAAAATATCTGTTCACTGCAAATTACCTGTGTGAAAACATGCAATGTCCACCAGCTCTGCTTTTTTAAAACAGGATTATTTTCTATAAATGATACGGTCCTTTCCATAACTAAATCCTGGATAATACGATAAAACTGGCACTAAGCCTAATGCTAAAGTCTCTGAGCTCTTTTATGTGAGATTTCATGTTAGCAATATACTCTATCCTAAAATTTATAGGAAAGATGTATATTAATTTTTGCTGAAGAATTAAACAATTCTGAGAACACACAAGATTTTATTTTTCTTCTACATCATCATAGTAGGTGCTGCAGAGTTATCAGGAAGGAATAAGTACAATATCTACACACTTCTTTACTAAAAAATCATAACCTGAGTGATGTGACTCTTCAGGGGTCCACAGAGCTGCAAAAGAAAAGGTATAGCTGTGGAAGTGCAATTTTCATTTCTTCCACACAAATCAGACAGGGCTGGTTTAATCTTGTAACTCTAGCTTGGGGAAAACTACACACAATTTAAACATACAAAAAATAGGAGAAGCATGAAGCAGTTTATCAGACTTTATGTAATGCAAGCAAAGAGAGAAGCAGAAAAGAAACAAAGAATAAATACAAAGATTTTTAAACTATTTTTTTTTTTAGATAATAGGTGTTATGAATTATAGGAGTGAAAAGAAAAATATGGAAGAAGAGAGTGGGGGAGGGCAATTTCTTACATGGCTGACGGATATAGAGGCATCTTTCAGTGTAATCCTCTCACTCTGATCATGCTGGAGGCAAGAGGTATTCTTTTAAATTCATTAGGTCCTGCAAATAATTTCCTGATCCACATAACTTTTCGTAAAGTATACTTAATCTAGAAAAAAGTAGTCTCAGACACACTGGCCTTAATTTAATGAACTTCTGTATGTATTCAGGCCTCTGACTCAAATCATGTCCTTCAATGATTTCCTGATTAGGAATATTATCTGGATGGAGTCCTGGTGAGCTTTTCCCTTTCACAATCAAGCATTATGGTGGCAGTTTTATGCTAGCCTCATTTCCCCACATGGTGCATCAGTACATCCCTGCGTTGTTAGGCAGTTGGAAAGCAATCGTGTCTGCCCAAGAGCACTCTGCATTAATAAAGGTATCAAAGACAAGCATGTAGGAACAAAGAGAGTCATCTATGTAAGATGTTTTGCAGGGTGTCATAGGTGAGGACAAATAACTTTCCAAATTAAGGCTCTATAATGTGGGTATCTTCAGCCAGTTGAGAGAGGAAAGATGATCATAACAGGGTTAGGCATCACCTTTTACTTTAAAGTATTTTATTTTAAAGGACTTCCTTGCATGTGATCATCAATACTGTGGTGTCTCAAATTACAAAAAGGCAAATGAGTTGCCTCTCATCTAACTTCAGACATCTGCTAGATTAGATGCATCATGATCAGAAACATCTGTTTCTCTCCACTGACTTTGAAAGTATATCTGTCTGGACTTCAATATGCAATAGCAGATGTTTATTTATTTATCCAAGGAACTAAAGACCACTCAGTCTCACCTCTGTGCCTGGCAAAATCTGGGAGCAGATTCTCCTGGAAGGCATGCTAAGGTACATGGAAAACAACAAGGTGCTTGGTGACAGCCAGCACGGCTTCACTAGGGGGAAATCCTGCCTGACCAATTTGGTGGCCTTCTGTGATGGGGCTACAAAAGTGATGGACAGGGGTAGAGCAGCTAACATCATCTACCTGGACTTGTGCAAAGTGTTCAACACTGTCCCACATGACATCCTTGTCTCTAAACTGGAGAGACATCAATTCGATAGATGGACCACTCAGTGGATAAAGAACTGGCTGGATGGTCGCACTCAAAGAGTTGTGGTTAATGGCTCAATGTCTGGCTGGAGACCAGTAATGAGTGGTGTTCCTCAGGGATCAGCGTTGGGACTGGTCTTGTTCAACATCTTTGTTGGTGACATGGACAGTGGGATTGAGTGTGCCCTCAGCAAGCTTGCCGATGACACCAAGCTGTGTGGTTCTGTTGATACGCTGGAGGGAAGGAATGCCATCCAGAGGGACCTTGACACGCTTGTGAGGTGGGCTGATGCCAACCTCATGAAGTTTAACCATGACAAGTGTAAGGTCCTACATCTGGGTTGGAGAAATCCAGGCACAGCTACAGGTTGGGCAGAGAAGAGATTCAGAGCAGGCCTGTGGAGAAGGACTTGGGGGTGTTGGTCAATGAGAAAATGAACATGAGCCGGCTTCAGTGTGCACTTGCAGCTCAGAAAGCCAACCGTATTCTGGCCTGCATCAGAAGGAGCGTGACCAGGAGGTCAAAGGAGGTGATCCTGCCCCTCTACTCTGCTCTCGAGAGACCTCACTTGAAGTATTGTGTGCAGTTCTGGTGTCCTCAACATGAAAAGGACATGGAACTGTTGGAACAAGTCCAGAGGAGGGCCACGAGGATGATCAGGGGACTGGAGCACCTCCCATATGAAGACAGGCTGAGAAAGTTGGTGCTGTTCAGCCTGGAGAAGACTGTGTGGAGACCTCATAGCAGCCTTCCAGTATCTGAAGGGTGCCTGTAAGGATTCTGGGGATGGACTATTCATTAGGGACTGTAGTGACAGGACAAGAGGTAATGGGCTAAAACTTAAACAGGGGAAGTTTAGATTCAATATAACAAGGAAGTTCTTTCCTGTTAGGGTGGTGAGGTACTGGAATGGGTTGCGCAGGGAAGCTTTGAATGGTCCATTGCTGGTGGTGTTCAAGGCATGTTGGACAGAGCCTTGGGTGACATGATTCAACATGAGTTGTCCCTGCCCATGGCAGGGGGGTTGGAACTGGATGATGTTAAGGTCCTTTCCAACCCTAACTATTCTATGATTCTATTATTCTATTTGTTGATAGAAACTTTGCAAATTTTATCGGCTAATTGGTGATTTGAGGACTGAAAGGGTAAGTAAAACTGAGCTAAGCAATGCATGGGGTTTGCATGGCTAGGTTTTGACAACAGCAGGACTACACAGGTGGATTCTGTGAGAAGCTAACTGAGGCTTCCCCTGTGTTAGGTGGACCTGCTGTTGGCCAATGTCAAGCTCATCAGCAATGCTTGTAATGCCTCCAGGATAGCATATTTAACAAGATGGAAAAAAATCCCTGTGCAACTTCAGCTGGAGGAAGGAGTGGTAATATGTGAGAGAAAAAGTCAAAACAGCGGTCCTACTTTCAAGTGGAGTTGCTGCCATGTGGGACAGAGGAAGGAGATGGTCATTGTAAGTCATTCAAATTTCCTCCATATTTACAGCACACTCAAATTGCAAAGATTAATCTTAAACTTTTAAAATTTTTTTGTGATTTGGGTTTTTTTTTCCTTTTTCCAAAGGCAAAATAAAACATTAAAATGCACATTTAAAATACATAAACAGCATCTCCTGCCAAACTAGTGGTCCTTACAAGTGATTAGTTTTGTAGGAGTTCAAAGCACTGACTTTCAGTTTATTGAAATGCTAATGAAATTTTCATTATAAAATAAAGTAACAATAATTCCTCTAAAACATTATTAATGCCATTTCAGAGACTAATGTTGCAAACAGAATGCTTCATTTTTCATTAACCTACTGGTTCACAGATGTATTTACTTATAAATCTCCCCCTTCATCCATTTTATATCTCACTGCTCCACTGAGTTTAAATTGTATCTAAAATATTACAACAGCAGAAGTATCTAAATTTTTATGATAGCAGAAGTATATTACTGCAATTAAAATATCAATAAAACAACCCACAGTTCCATTTTCACTATTGTTTTTCCATGCTGGCAAGATACAAGGACTAAAGTGAATATGGGCCCTTTTATTATCTAGCTGTGCAGAGGATGAATCCAGCCATAGTGTTTGAACAGAAAGAGTTGATAACATTAATTAACACAACTAGACCAAAAGCAAAATGGATACTGAATCCCATTAATCATGAAATTAATTTACACTAATACAGTGCCCCTTTTCCCTTTCCTGTCACTTGTAGGCCATGTACTGGAGGTTAGTTTTATTGCCATTTCTGTATTGCTTTTTGTTCTGCAGTCAACATCACAGCATCTAAGTTTCTGGTAATTGTTCTTTAAGCAACCTAACTACTGTTTGCCACATGTTTCTCTCTCATACTCTTTCTAGACAAAAGAAACGTAGCTGAAAGTGTGCTTTATTCTAGAAAATGGAACTTTTTAGCAAAGAAGTATGATATTCTTCTGTGTACTCAGTACTTAATTCTGATGTAGCTTGCGGCTTTCAGAATTATTACCTGCTGTAAATCCTATCTTAGAGTTGACAAAGTAAATACAGGTTGATAAAGGTTTTTGCTGTCTTGCATACCCTCAGAGTGGGCTTGGAAAAAAAAACAAACAAAACTCAAACAATTACATTTTGTAGATCTGTTTTATTATTCCCTCTAGAGGTGCCTGACTTCTCACTGTCTCTTACTGTAGTGAAAAATGCTTAAAATGCATGTGATCTGTGTGGGAAATGAGGAGAAGGACTCTTTAAAAGCTTTATGGTTACCAAGACTCTAGCATATTAACACAATGATTCACCAAACTCCTCTGTGATGAAGTGTCTTTTAACAGATATTGATATGTGATTGTTCCCCACTCCACCTTCCTGATCATCAGCTAATTTGAGATATACATACACACAACTAAATCTCCTGATGAGTTCAATCTGTTCTAGATTCATTAAAGCTCACTACGATGTCAGTAAAACCTGGGTGGTGAAATACAGGGTGCATTTTTATAGATTGCAAAACCAGTTTTGCAATATTTAGCATATCTTCAATGTGTATCAGATACTGAATATAAGATTTTCCTGCATGTATTTATTGATAGGTAAATATTACCCTGATGTTATTCATTTGAAGTCAGAAAATAACTGTGTCTGTGGCATGCATAGGGAAGGTATAGGGTATTTGATGGAGTGACATTTTTTTCTGTCTTCCAAGTCAGAAAGTTGAAGGGTTTGAATGCTGAAGGGTAAAGAATTAAGAGCGTATGTTTTTCAATTGCATTAAGTATAATATTCTACTGTTTAAATTCTTGGTGGATAGGTCACTTCATCTAATCCTGGCAATTTACTATTCATGATAATACAAAATTCTAACAGGTTTTGTCTTTTAGCAATAGAAAGCATAATTTTTAGTTAACCTAATTTCTTTTTTAGTTCAAAGCTTTTTCTTTATAACAACCAATAAATTGTCCCACTGATGCACCAAAGTTGCCCTTCATGAACTTTCAAGGGTCTGATTAAATTTTATGCAAAGGTGTTGAAACTCCCACTAATCTGAGAAAATAATAAGTCATTTTGCTACTAACACCTGTAGGAAGTTATTTATGTTGCTGCTTTCTGGGAGAGAATATATTGCCAAGGTTAAACATTAAGGCATGGAGTTACTGCAGAGAGCACTATCAACTTATTTTTTTAAAGTTAATTTTTCATTCTGGGCAGGGTGAATTACTGTGCAGCTTTTAATTCTCATTTATTTCAAAATACCATGAAAGTATGTGAGCATCCTCTAGTATTTTTCCTTAATCTTCCCTTTCTATTTCTTAAGTGCTTGTGCTGTGCTGTATTCTTACTCATGCTTTCTGCTTTGCTTCCAGAAAATGTTTGTTAAGTAAGTTTGCATTTCGTAGGACTACTTAGAAATCTGAAACTGGCACAGATGTTTGTGTTGGGAGCCCAAATAACCAAGGGATACATGGGAATGAAAGAAAAGGGAATCCAGCCTCAGTCTGTAGTGTAGTGATGGAGACCTCATATCCTGGGGATGGACTATTCATTAAGGACTGTAGTGATAGGACAAGGGGTAATGGGGTAAAACTTAAACAGGGGAAGTTTAGATTGGATATAAGGAAGAAGTTCTTTACTGTTAGGGTGGTGAGGCACTGGAATGGGTTGCACAGGGAAGCTTTGAATGCTCCATCCCTGGCAGTGTTCAAGGCCAGGTTGGACGAAGCCTTGGGTGATATGGTTTAGTGTGAGGTGTCCCTGCCCATGGCAGGGGGGTTGGAACTAGATGGTGTTAAGGTCCTTTCCAACCCTAACTATTCTATGATTCTGTGATTCTATGGACCAGTTTTAAACTTCCAGCATGACATGATGTACAGCTGCTTTGTGCTCCATGAACAGGGATCAGAAACCTGATGGAATTGTGACCCTGCTTATATATTACTCCATCAACTTTTATAGCCTCTCTATTCTGTGACTGTATTCAGACAACAAATCAGTAGTCTACCACTGATATTCCCTTCATATAGATGACATTTCTGATTTTATATCACACACATATTACTTTCCCTTCCACCTTGCTTAGTCCTTGTCCTAAGCACAAATAATGTGAACTACTGAGGTTTTGACTGTGCTAATATGACCCTAGAAAATATGTAACTGTGACTTTTGAATTAGCCTCTTTAATTTTGCTATATCAATAGCTACACCAGTTTTGAAATTAGAGAAGAAAACTGCAGATCAAGACAAACTGGGAATGAAAGAAGATAAATGGACAAATTGAGCTAGGTTATTAGAAGTGTGATGACATAATTTTGAAGAGTTACAAAATCTTAATTTCATGAAGTGGGAAATGGTGCTGAAAGAATCTGATAGAGTGTTGAAGATTGATGTTTAATAACCCATCCTAAAATCTACTAACTCAGTGATTAACAGTGATAGCTCTGCAGAAGATGCATTAAAACTCAGGGTAAAACATAGAACAGATTAATTATGAGAAGGGAAAAAAGAAAATAAGTAACATGGCCTTTGCTTCTGAGTGATGAAGTAGAAGAAATTCACAGCAAACTCAGGAGCTCCTCCCATATAACAGAAATAAATGCAAGTAGGTAAGTAGATCAAAGGAGTAGGATTGCTTTACATGCATCCTTACAACCTGCTAAATATGTACACTACAAAGCTATACTTCTCTCAATTAAAGCTCAAGTACTAGACTATCAGCAGCACATCACTTCCTGGCATATTGCTGTTACTATTTTTGATTGGTAGATACCTGTCAATAAGCAGCAATGGTAGCAAATGTCAATTTTCTGTTAACAGTGTAACTGCAGAAATGGCACACACTTGTTAATTCTGGCAGCACTGTACACGCTAGGAACACTTGAAACACATGATCCCATCTGCGCCTCCCTGTTAAGCAGGAATGGTATAAGACAATACTTCAATGACAGATTTTTATAAAGAATTTAGAGCCTTCAACACAGGGGTGTGAGCTCCTTAGATGATGCTCCCTTTTTTGGAGTCAGTAACAGATGTGCAATGAAATAGCAGGGTTTATTCTGCCGGTCAATCTGTGCACAAAATATTTGTCTTCAGTCTTGTTTCAGAGATGCAGTAATAGAGACCCGCTCTTTTTTTTAATCCCCACCGTCTTTGCAGAGTGAAAAAGCACCATGATTTTAAAACGAAAATGGAGAGCCATCACAAGAAATAACAGTAGAGGTATGAATTCTCTCACACAGGCTGTCTCTCAGGTCTTTTGCTTTGCACAGTCTGATTGCTTCAATGCCTGTTCATTGCTATTATCTTTAACAATGAAATGTACTGATTTACTAATATTTTAATCATGCTTTTCTCAGAAATGGAAAAGAATAATAGCTTCAGTTTGAGGTAAACTAACTTTCAGTTGCTACGCCTTCCCTGTGTATAACTGCTTAGCATTTCCTCCTAGGCAAGGTTAAATACTGTACTTAACACTGAGCCAGTGGAGCTAAGGCTACACAGCACCTTGTGGAAGCAGGCTAATGATATATGGTATTTAGTAATATATTGTGATCATATGGCTTTACGAATCCTCTCAGGGTCCCTCTCATCCCGTTGTGACAGAAGGGAGACTGCTGCAGGTCTGTATTCTCTCTGTGCCAGCAATGAAGGCAGGTATGTATTCCCACCTCGTGCATGTGCACACACACACGTACACACATGCACACATGGTCAAACACACGGACCAGCACAGAAAGAGGTTAGTGCCTTTATCAGCACCCACATATACACCCACAGTGCTCACACAGACATGAGCACCACAGATGGCCTCATCCCATTCCTCCTACCAGGGTGGTTTGGGTTTGGAGTCAGGATATATGCACACTCTTACTCTTGATTTAAAAGCATCCATCTGCGGGTTCCTTGAATACTAATACAGATATAAGATCCATATCTGTGGCCCATTCCCACACACAGACTGAGGCTTTGGATGTTCCCTTCCTACTCACCGGCTGGTCCAACCTTAATTTCATGAGTAGTTTGCATACACGGGCTCAGGCAGTGACCAATGCAGAAAGTAGATAGAATAGATTTAATAAGATTTTATGACAAGCTGTGGTAATCAGCTACAAAGTTTGACAGGCTTTTGGCTACTTGCCCTTTTTCTTCCTGGCTCAACCTGATCCCTCTCTTCCCCCACTTTTGATCCTTCCCTAAATGTTTTGCACACTCTCCCAGTCCCCTGAAGACACCTTGTAGTTTTATACTGTCTTTAAATTCCCTCTGCTATGCCTTTTCTGCCTGCATCACAAAATCAAGCCTTTACCCTTTGAAAAATTATCCCAATTACTTTGTGTGGGATTCCAGGAAGAGAACATCTTTCCTTGAAACATCTTGGAAGGTGGGACTAGGGGCAGTGATAAAATTGTTTTTCTTGGTATGCTCCATATTCACTGATCAGGTTACTTGTTGGGTGCCTTGGTCTTCCATACTTCCTTGGATGCTTGCTGAGTGTTTGTTTTCACTGTTATTAGCTTTCTAATCACTTAAACTAGTAAAACCAGGTAGTCTTATCTGTCGTAGAACCATAGAATAGTTTGGGTCATCAAATTCCAGTGCCCCTTTCCTTGGACCAGATTGCTCAAAGCCCCTTCCAACCTGGCCTTGAACACTTCCAGGGATGGGGCAGCCACACGGAAATTAATTATTAAAAAAAAGAAATTGTTTGTGCCTCTTCTAAAATTTTTCAGGTCTGCTGAAGTGCAGTACAAATACAAGTCTGTGACTGCAGAAGTTCAGCATCTAAAAGGTGAAAAAATGTATAAATTTAGAGAGTCAAGCAGGATAGCACAAATGACTGCCATACATCAAATCATTCTTCTCTTGGCCAGTGTACATCATCTTGAAGCTCTCTTTCCCTTGCACACTATATATGCAATAACAGCAAACTTCGGTTAGGGTGGAAAAGCAGTCTTATTTTATCTTGCAAGCCTGACAATTCAGTCAACTTATTTTTAAGAGGGCATTAATTCAAAAATCCTTCAGCACATGTTTTTTTACTTTATGCAGTGATTCACGGTTCAGAGATAGAAAAAAGACTGCAGTGTGATCCCCAGTGAATAACGTATGTTCACGTGCATTTAGGTCAATAAAAAGCTCTGTAGAATTTATGTTGGCCTAAACAAAGTAAAACAAGTTTAGCTGAATTGTCACTTCATTAAGTATTCCTTTTTTATTCCTACATCAGATATAAATGAACACAGGAATTTTAAAAAATATTCCCTTGTTTTCATAGATGCATCTTTTGAATTTCATATGTAATATTTTTGTCTGATGCAGCTTTTGTGGTTTTACTTGATGGGTACAGTATTTAGAGGCTTAGGAAAACAAAACAAAACAAAAAAACAAGCAAAAAGAGTTGATACAAACATTCTTAAAAAAACCACTTTCTCCACAACATGATACCTAAATGATGCTCTTTACACCTATGTTCAGCATCAGACTTCAATGACATACTTCAGTTCAAAACTAAAATATCTAAATTTAGTTTTGTATGCATAGGTACCCATAGGTATGCCACATATCTAAATCCCCATGCAGTCAATGCACATATAATTACTATATTCAGTGTAACTTTGAAATATGCTAGAAGTTGACCTTAGAGTAAATACCTATGTATTTGATTCAATTCCCCACATATAGGCACTTACTTCTGCATAACATGCTCTAGAACAAACAAAGCATTCTTTTGAAAATGGTGGATCTAGTACAGGACACTTCTTTGGGATCAGCAACTGACAGATAGTATGCTTTAGGGTATCTGAAATTCCACTAAATACTCATTTGTGGACAACAGAATAAAACCTCAGATCTCTCTTGACTGCAGTGTTTACCAAGTCTGTAGACAGTGATGTGTGGAGAGATTAATTTAGCTCTCCATTTTCTATACTGAATCCTTCACCAATTACAGTGAGTAATGCAGCAAGTTCTTCCTACAGGACTTTCTGTTAAGTGGTCTGGTCACACTGCATCCATTTATATATCCTGGACTGTGTATGAGTAATGGAATTCAATATAGTTAGTGCTCACCATCAAATATATTTGTGAAACTAGATTCACAAAGTTATCTTGAGTTTTTCAGCTGACATTTTAGATTTACAAAATATTTTTTAGCTACCATGAAAATCTAGAAGCAGCAGCAGGTCTCCAGTTTCTAAAATACTAGACGGAAGTCACATAAGCACCTTGGTTTTGATGGTGCAAAACAGCTTCCTGCCTACCTCTTCAAAATTACAAACACGAGTAATTTTTCTGCCCAGATCTGACAGACTCAGTGCAGCAAGGCTCTCAAAGTGGCTAACAGTCTGCACACATGACTGAAGGGTAGCCTCTTTGGTCCAATATACTCAATAAATAAAAGAATGTCAGAGATACTGCATCATTCCTGTCTTGAGCCTACTGGGAATCAAACCCCCATCACATATTTCTGAAAGACCACTGACTACTGCTTTCTCTTGCAGCACTAAAAATACTTAAAACCTAGCACTTACTGAACACTGTTGAGATAACTCCTTATTCCCAGTGCTGGTCTGTGGGCTCTGATCTTAGATGCCACTTCCCTTACAGATTCTGTAAATTAGTGAGGTTTTACAGTAGTTACTATTTCACAGTATTAATCTCTTTTTTTATATCTGCCCAAAGTTTTCTTTTGTAGATAGATCAATTACATAGTTTAACTTTGTTTAGTATTCTTATGACACAAAAATAAAATGCTGGAGAAGACATCTAGCACCATTTCCCTTCCCATGTCAGTGCAACATTATTCGCAACTGAGCTCTTCACAATATCTTTCCAGCTATAAACTATCTTTTCTTTTGCTACACTAGCAGAATTGATTCCAATATGCTTAGCTGTCCTTTAATGAAAATTATTCTGAATAGTATTTACATATCTAAAACTGAAGAATTAAAGACAAATAACTTTTCTAATTTAAATTCTCATACTAGTTAGTAAAAAAATCCAAAGGAAACTTAATTAACTATGTACTTGTTTGCATATCTTGGAAGTATGCCTGCAGTTTTATAAAAGGGATGCACAGGAAATTGAGTAGATGGTCTTTTCATAAGAGTATTAGCTTTTTTCCAAAATGAAACTAGTTTTTAATTCTTCACACATCAGTGATTGACATAGCTTGAGTTTTAGTCTGTAATCATTTTAGCCTTTTTTCCCCTCTCACAGCCCAATGCTCAGTAGAATTCTGCTGAAAAAAAATATGAATAAGCAATTCCTGTATTCAGAAGCAGTTTCTCAAGCCAAAAAAAAAAAGGTTTTTGTCTATGGCATAATGTAGAAAAGTGAGAAAGGTCTTAAATCACTTGGTGCATGAATAATATATTGGTGACCTTTGTATTATATGAATGGTTACACATTTATTAAACTAAGACTAAATTACCAAAACACATATCAATAAAATATGCAGGATGTTAGTGTTAGTGTGGGTAAAGTGTTTCTAATTTTTTTTTATCAGCATATAAGAAATAGAGAAATTGCTCCATTTGAGAAAATATATTTAATGACTGGTAAAACTCATTCTGGAAGTGAGATATTGACTGATAGAAAGGAGGAAAAACATTGGTTATCTATTTTGTTACAATCTTCACAGTCATAATACTTCTTAAAATTCAATAATGTCTCTGACTGCTCCTTGTCAGAAATGTGAAAAGAGACTCAAGAGTTCTACATGGCTTCTGGTTTGTCATGAGCATATACATATGTAGATATATTTTTAAAAGCTCAGAGAGATTAAAAAGATTCCTCTCAGAAGCTTAGCACTTGAGTTATGACAGATGAAACACTCCAAAGAAGACAGCTCCTCTAGATCTATACAGATTCAGTTTGAAGGACTGATATCTCAAAAAAGCCCCAAGACTTAGTTTGATCCTGTTTTGGGTGAGATTGATCTCTCCCTAAGAGATTGATAGCCCACTAATCTAATCTAATCTAATCTAATAAATTTTAATCAAACATTCATGTTCCCTGGTGGTCTAGTGGTCAAGATTTGGCGCTGTCACCACTGTGGCCCAGGTTCGATTCCCGGTCAGGGAAACAGTCCTTTGTGCAGCCCATTGTGTGGTGAATGAGGAATATGTAATGGGATACATCCCACTGTACCTATTTCTCCTAACTGAAGCCCCTTCTTACCAACATTTACAACTTTTACTACATACTTAAACAACCTTTGTTTCCAACATACAGATTTATACATTCTTATTACCCTTGTCCCCTAAGAGATAGATATTCTCCCATTCCATGGATTTCCACCACTCCCCTGAGTATTTATAAAAGCAGGCTATCACTTGGGCCCCATCTGTCAAGATGAGTGATCAGCACAGGGGAAGCAACATTTTTAAGTGTTGGGTGACAACACGAGCTTGATTTGGGTTCACTTGCCCAGTTCATTGTAAAACTCATTCTGCATTGCTTCAGATTGTTCCTGAAACATTATTTCCTACAACATTCAACTCATATCACAGATTATTTTTCCTCCAAAGTTAAATTCCCTTGACTCAAACACCAGAGTTCCCCATCTGTCTTGAGTCTGGCTTGGACAGTGTCGTGGTTTAAACCAAGTCCCCCAACTCCCGGAGAGTTAGGAAGGAAAATCCAAAGAATGTAGCCCCCATGGATTGAGATAAGAACGGTTTAATAGCTAAGGTATAACACAAATCACTACTAGCATTACTACTACAAATAATAATGATAAAGCCAATAACAAGCAAAAAGAATACAACACCCCATCAGCCACCAACCCATAACTCACTCCACCCTGCCCGGCCGAGCACCGCGTGCTCCCTCCTCCATTTTCCTCCAGAGCTCCCTCCCTCCAGCTCCCTCCCCAGTTGCATCCTGGGCATCACGTGCTATGGTATGGAATACCTCATTGGCTAGCCTGGGTCAGGTGTCCTGTCTCTCCTTCCTCCCAGCCTCCCCTTCTCCCCGGCAGAGCACGTGCTCAGAAAAAGCCTTGAACAAAAACACCCTCAAAACATGCTCATTATCAAGCAACTGTTCCCACCCAGAAGTCAAAACACAGCACTGCACCAGCTACAAGAAGGAGAAAAAATGACTGCTACTGCTCAACCCATGACAGACAGTTAATTTTCTTCCTAGTAGCTGGTACAGTGCAGTGGTTTGGCTTGAGGTTGAGAATAATGCTGAAGACACACCCATGGTCTAGTTGTTGCTAAGTAGTGCTTTAATCAAAGACTTTTCAGTCTTTCGTTCTCTCTCCATACCAAAAGCCCAGCCTCTAACAGAGGGAGACTTTACTGTGTTGTTTGACTGTGGCACATGTTTCATATTCATGGATGAGCTGTGTGATGGCTTCCATGGTCAAGTCTGTTCCCAGTTCATGAGCCCATTGGTATGCTGCATCTCTCCCTACATGTCCCAATGCTTTTTTGGCCCATCGAGCTACAAATAACTAAGTCTTGTTTCCAGTCCAGAACCCTTCAGCCACTTCCATCTGTTAATTGTTTCAATGTTCTTCAGTGGTGTGATTTTTGGGGATGTGAAGATCCACATGACGTATCTTTAGAAGTATGTCATGATATGTTATGGTATATAATGATAAATGAACAGTTAGGTATATTGACTAATTTTCATATCTGTTCCTTTGATCTGTTGATTTGGCTTGTAAAATTATCATTTGGAAGAAAAACTGATCCTTCTTTTATCATGTTTCTGCTTCACAACTCCTTTGTAGACAGCTTGCAGGCAAGAACCATTTACAGTAAAGGATTAAATGTCAGTTTTCATGCCTCAGCAGTTCCTATTCCACATTTGACAGCAAACTATGTCAAGATGAAAATTCACCTTGGGCAGGATAAAGCCTTTGGTTCTGAGATTAGGGTTTGAACTGTGCTATGACATTGTGAGAGTTGTCTATATGGAAGTGGACCTCATTCTTTTTTTTTGCTTTTTTTTTTGTTCCTGAATCCTGGGGCATAGGATGATTTTCCTAAAGTATAATCACATCCAACATTCTTATACTTCTTACACAATCTAATATATTGTGAACTTTTTTCAGTTATACCAATTATTGTAATTTGTACAATCTAATACCTCTTCCAGCAGACTTTTCTGCATTAAACACCATAGCTAGAAACAAATTCTTCAGCATGTCTTTTGGTTTCTGTTTTCTAATAGGTATGGTTTTTCTTTTGTTTGTTTGGGGCTTTTTTTGTTTGTTTATTTAATCATGTAATCACAGATTCATAAAATGATGAAATGGTTTGAGTTGAAAAGGACCTTAAAGCTCATCTAGTTCAAACCCCACTGCCATGGGCAGGGACACCTTTCACTAGACCAGGTGTGATAGTCAAGAGACCCTTTTTGTGTTTGTCTCAACTCTAAAGAAAGAAGGAAATGATAGCTCCTTAGGGCTCGGGCAAATGGCTGGGGGCACAGCAGGGATTGGCTCCACCAAGGTGGGGATCTTTTCCCATGCTATCTGCCCTGAGGCCATGAACATCAATTGCAGGCAACAGCAAACTGTCCAGCAACAGCAAACAGCCTAGAAACAGTGGCACAGCTAGCTGTACACTGGTCGGGGCACAACATGATCTGGGTCTAGGGTTTACCTGATAGCCCTGAAAACGAGTCTCACCTGTGTGAGGGTGGCAGGAGAGCCTGACACTATGAGAAGGGGAACAGTTGTTCAGTCGCGTGGTGCATCCCTCCACCGTGGACTACAGCAGAGTCACTGAAAAGATCACAAGAACTTAAAGGGCTGTAGCTGACCAAGAAGATATCACTGGATCCACTGGGTGGTGAGCCTATTTCTTTGGTTTCTTTCCTTCCTTATACCTTTCTTTTCTCCTTTTTCTTTTTTCACTTTGTGCCTTTTATGAGAATAAGAACCTGACTAAATTTTGTTCTTCCCAATGCAGTATTAGCGAAGCTCACAATAAAATAAATTATTTCATTTTTTAACATTTGGAGAGCCTGTGGTTTCTAATGTGAATCGTGCAGAGTATTGTAAAAATCCCTCCACACCTGCTGAGAGGGATGGGAGACCAGGTTGCTCAAAGCCCTATCCAACCTGACTCTGAACACTTCCATTGACGACTTCTCTTGGCAACCTGTTCGAGTGCCTCACCACCCCAGCAGGAAATAATTTCTTCCAAATGTCTAATCTAAATCTCCCCTCTGTCAGTTTAAAGCCATTTCCACTTGTTCTGTCTGTACATGCCCTTGTAAAAAGTCACTCTCCAGCTTTCCTGTGGGCTCCTTTAGGTACAGGAAATTGCACTAAGATCTTCCCAGAACTTTCTCTTCTCCAGGCTGAATACACCCACCTGATCATCTTTGTGGCCCTATTTTTTTTTTCACATTCCTGAGTTGTGTTTTCCAGAATCCTTCATTTTTTTTTTTTTTAGTTTTCACACTTTTTGTCTCTAATACTAGCATAATGAATTTATAGGCTTGTTTTTTTTTCTTGCCCATACCATGATTTTCTCTCCTGAAGCATATGATCTAATTATGATATCTGCTGTTAAAAATGGCCACTGTACATCAGTCACTTCATATAACTGTGCACCTTTTGATTGTCACGTTCATCTTTTCCAGACTCAGTAGGCTCATTCTTTACTACCTTTTTGTCAGACTGCCTCGTTTACACATTTGTGAGCACATTTGTGAAAGTCATCAGCCCCTACAATAATGGTTACCCTATTTTTATCATATGAATAATCATTTCATAGAAACAACCATGTATTTAATGGGATTTATTGTGTTTTATGGGATCTAGTTATTATTTGAAGCTTATTCATATGCATTGTGTTTGTAACAAATCAAAGATGTTGACTAGGCCATTTCTCTGATAAATATAATAAACAAGGCATATTAAATGATCTTTTAGAAGTCAAATCAACTACAATGGCCTTGGAGATTACTCAAAGCAGCAGAAGACTGAGAAAGATCAAGATAATTAAGACACTATGTGGTTCACTACTCAAGATGATTCACAAATTGCTTGTAAACCTAATAAAATGCATATGGAGTTACATGGTTAGGTGTAAATTTATCACAGCTCTTCTGACATGCAGCTTTTTTGAGC
Source organism: Melopsittacus undulatus (assembly GCF_012275295.1). Lineage (NCBI taxonomy): Eukaryota > Metazoa > Chordata > Aves > Psittaciformes > Psittaculidae > Melopsittacus > Melopsittacus undulatus. The sequence continues at coordinate 25,059,500 of NC_047529.1, read as the reverse complement.
TGCCCTGTGAAACCAGAATATTGAAAACCTGCCTATAAGCACCTACATCACAGTGGATGCTTATCATCAGATCAGATTTATTATAGCATGTTGCTAGTCTGAGATTATAACTAGACTATTGAAAAAAAATCTGTTTAAGGTTTACATATTTATGATAATACTTCAAATAATTAATTAGTGTTTAAAACATCCAATTTTTCTGATTAATATGTCTTACATCTTAAAAAGCTTATTAAAGGTGGCACCTCAAATTGAAACCATTACATTCTTCACGTTCTTACACTGTGTTTAGATGGCTGCCTATCTGAGGTGTAACATTCAGGAAGTCTGTCACTGTTGTCATAAGAAATACAAGGGCATTTTCAGTCTGTGCTGCTTTTGACAATAAACATTCACTGAAGAACAGGCCAGTGACAAAGGACTCCCTGCTTACTCTGAAGGGCAAAATGGGACATGTAAGAGGACTGATCACTGATTGCTCTTACATTGCACTGATGTTCTCTGGGAACAGCTAGTTGATTTTTTCCTGACATTTACATCTTTTTCAAATACACAACCTCTTACATAGCTATTTATACACAAGTGTAAAGGAAGACTAATGTATGACAGACTAAATTGACACCATGTGTCTAATGTGACACCCAAATTGTGAAGCTTGTGAAGAAATTACATATATTTCTTTTTGTTCAATAATCTAGTATCTTGAAGTAAATGTGTCATAAGACTAAATGAGTGTCTGAGTAAGAGTCTCAAAAATAAACTTGTCGTGAAGTAGATTACTACTTAAACTAGGCTGTATTATCAGTCTTTAATTCTCTGATGTTTAAATTTTCTTATTGAAGAGTAAAAACGGAAATACTTAAAATAGGTAAGGCAACATTTTGTTGGAGCAACTTTGAGGGACTGATCTGAAATCAGACTCCACTGTCCATTGTTTCTAAGATTGGTCTGAGAAGCTGAGATGGAAATCTACCTATTTTTTATCTCAGAGATGAGTGGGAAAGAGCTGAGATAAGACTCTTCCCTCCATTACTTCGAGGACTGGTGTGAGCTATTATCTCAAGAATTGCTGCAGACACATTCGTGTCAAAGAGATGACTGCAAGACCAGGGAAACCAACTCTGGGGGACACCCTCCATGAGACATCATGAGTACAACTCCACAAGACACACTCCATGGGGTACCTTCAAAGGGACTCCAGAAAGACACCTCCACAAGGACACCCATTGCCAATGGACTCTTGGGGGATGCTCTGCTCCGATTCGAGACTATGAAACCTGAAGATCTCCCACCACCAACGACAATGGATCCCTGGGACACTGCTGGATCCATGGTGGTGACTCTCTCTCTCTTTCTTTCTGCACCCCGAATTCTTGCTTCCTTTTCTACCTTTTTTCCAATCTGTCCTATCACTATCCCCTTTATTACAATAATTTCTCTTTTCATAATAACTGTCTTTTAGTAATTTATAATAAACAAGCTGTCCAATTATGGTACTTGACCTCATTTGTGTCTTAATTTCACTCTTGAGATCATGAACTGAAACAGGGTCTGGCACTGGGATTTTTGGCCGATTGGACCCTGACAGCAACACTGTAGATTTTAGGTTTATAACTTTTATCTTGCTTTTTTAAAAATTGTTAAGGTTATCTGATATAAGGCAGGTTATTTCTGAAGACATTATTATAGCATTAAGTTTAGACTTTTCCTTAGATATTCTAAATGTAGTTCAAAGATCATAAAATCAAAAACTCAAGAAATATATCTAATAAATGTTTCTAATTTGGTACACCTTAATCTCCTCTCCAATCCACCTCTTGCTCATTAAGGGAAAATTAATTTGTGAGTACAGGAAAATATCTAATTGGGAGCAGGAATTTATGAAATGTTGCATCTTTGTTACTCTGGTGGGACCTAAGTGTACTGCTGCATGTACTAGATCATGTATGAAAGTTAACCCCAAAAAGGTTTGAGATCTGTTTGGCACTATTTAATATGTGATCACGCCTTTTTTAGAATGAAAAAGAAGATTGTTCAGTGATAAACAATCTCTTGGTGGGACGAACATGGTTGGACTGTCAGAAGTTTCAAAAGGGCAGAAAAAAGACAAAAACTATTGACCAGATGATGCAACATTTTATGGGAAATGATTCACACACAGTTTCATATTGGTGCCTTTTTGGCTTGTAGTCATTTGTCTTTGTTTTTTTTTGTTCCATGTCATTAAAGAAGTTATGGAGTAAATGAAGTTAATCTGATCCAAAACGCTTTGATTGTGTAAACAAACCTGCATGAGAATTCATAAAAACCTGTCAGACTTCCTATCAACATTATATATTATTTTTCATTCTTTACTGTTAATTTTGAGAAAGGCATGAATGTATCTAAAATTGTTGAGACAAAACATTAGATGCCTATAAGAGTAAGTGCCTACATTTCACACCTACTGCCTAAATATTAACATTTCACAGCAGTAATATTCATGAAATGGTTCCTTCGTGATTGAAACCAGCTGTAGAGCCAGCAAACAATATCAAAATGAATTAAAACTTGTTAGATTTCTTGTTGTTCTGTTTCCCAGTGTGTTGTGAAGCCAGAATAACTGGGTTTTACTTGGTAAGTGCAAATCACCATAGAGTATTTTCCTACTATGGATTGCCTGAGATTGCTTGACTTCCTCTAGAGAATCTTTTGCGGGCTCCCTTTGCATAGGACTGGCTTGCTTATTTCAATCACTTACTGTCTCCTTGTTATGTATCTAATATAACATTAATAAATACGTGCTTGTAACACATTATTCGTAAATTAGTAGGTTTTGCTATTATGTCTCTTCAACCAAGTGGAAATTATGTCCTTTAAGGCCTTCTATAAGGTACAGGCAACTCCACTGTTACAATATATATCTTTGTCAAGTTTCCTTTTCAGACTACTTTTGGTTTATTATAATTTATTTATCTTAATATTTTCTGTATGTTTCTGTGTTCAAGCAGTTAACTGGGTCCAAATAAATGGATTTAAATGAATCAATATAATTAGAATTTTTGAAATCAAACAGATATATGCTAAAAACATTTGCAAATATTATGATTTCACAACTATATTGTAAATAAAAATTATCTTGATTAAAAAAATTGTAGCCTCCAGGAATAAAATATGTGATAAAGGAAATGTTAATAAACTTATCATTATAAATCTAAAGAAAGCAAATACTTATTATTATTTGGTTTTGAGAAAAAAATTGTAAAATATATTGTAGTAGCCTTATCTTATACAGTGATAGTATATCTAATTCTAGCTTCCTCAGGCAGTACACGGTACTGAATGCAGAAACACAATACTGTAAGACAACATTTTAGGAGATTTTAATTTGCTGTAAAGCTTAGATAAATAAGTAAGATTTTCCCAAGATGGTAAAAGTTAAATGTCAAACTAGAAAACCAGTAACCATATATTATAAATAAAAATAACTCTGTTACTTTATGATTATTTTGTGATTTATAGAATTTTCCTCTATGAAAATAACTTTTTTAATATTTCGAAACTTGAAAGGAAGTGTTAATTTTACCCAAAAAAGAAAATTTGTTTTCATGGGAGATGTACAGAAAGGTCCTTGTATGAATTCTTTACAAGTAAAATAAACTCTCAATAACTCAAGAACAATTTTTATTTGTAACATAAGCTGAGTTTAGGCTACAAAATACATAATGAAACCAAAAGTAATGTTTTCCAATTTCTCTGTAACCAAAATTTGCTCTAAAATCTTATAATATTGAGTTAATTTATTTAATTATCTGCCATAATTTGAAAAATTGTTTTTTTGGGGTTTTTTTTGTTTTTGTTTTTGTTTTTCTTTACATGCAGATATCTGAATTATGGTTAATTTGTTTAATAAAACAAAAATGCCTTTATGAAAAAAGATTAATGATCACAATGTTCGGTACATATTTCATCACATGGTATTTTTTGATGTCAGTAACAAAGATGACTACCCTGTAGTATTGCACTGATAATAGAATCAAGTTACAAGATGTGAGTTTTCTAACTCAGCAAAACTAATATAAGATGAACTGACTAGTGTACTATCAATCAACGCCTAATAAGATTTCATCTCTTTTCAGATTTCACGAATGCGACTGTTTCTTCAGCTTTTCAGGCAGTTTGAGACACATGTTTAAACGCTGTCTGCCAGAGACAGAGGATCTAAATTTGGGCTTAATTCCACACTCTTTCCTGAGGTAAAAATCCTATTATTTGACTCATTACTTGTACCAAGCTTTTAACATAGATTTGCTGAGACTGATAATTAAATCAAAGTAGATTCACTATAAGAGCACTATGAACCTCTCTTCTACTTTGAAAGCTTTGCAATTAGTAGACTTTAATTTCCTTGTATGAATATGTAAGGCTTTATCCAGAGCTTTATCAAATTTAATGTTAAAGTTCACACTAGCTTCAGTGAAAATTGAAGAATGCTCACAAAAAGGTCCAGATGAGGAAGAGTACATATAACATTAGATACGTGAATTGTGCCATTGAAGGCAAAGGAAATTGTTCTCACTTTTAAAATTATTGTATGCTTAAAGAACAGTCTTTACATTTCTTGAACCTTCTTTAGGACTTTAAACAGCAAATAAAATTAAGTCATTCTGAAATAACGTATTGAAGGAATGGACCTGGAGAAACATGCAGTTGTACATCAGATATCAGTAAAGCATGTTACACCTTGCTAAATACATGGAGCAATTTACTTGATTGCAAGCTTCCTCCTGAAAGAGGCAGAACAAGGTTTCAGAGGGCCTCCACAGCCAGTGAGTCACATCAATCTTTGTCAGATTTGTTCAGCCAAACTAACAGCACACACAGAAGTAACTCACAAAACAAGCAGGACTTCATTCACTCAGAGTGTCTCCAGTCCTGACAATTCATTGCTGCCTGCTAGGGTTGAACTTTTGTGCAGTTTTATTTCTCCATAACAAATGACAGGATGTACATGGACCACAAAAGATTTAGCACAACTGCTCCTGTTCCTTTATGTTGAGATGCCTTTCTTGACAGCACATATTTGTGACAAATATCACTTGGTGTCTTAGGATGTACGTATGCACTTTACAGAGCAATATAAGATTTTGACTTCTTGTGACAAATCTGCTGTAAATAATATGCACAGAGCAACATTACAGCGATTTCCAGGCAAAAGGAGCTTTGCAACACCCTTTAAATAAAAAATTAAAAAAAAAGGTTTCTTCCAGATGAGTTATTTTCATAATCTTTATTTTCCTGGAATACAAATAAACTTATATTACATGATACAGAGTGGGAGGAAAGAAAAGACAGCTGTAACCAATTATGGGAAAAGTCTGCAAATTACTTCTTACACCTGTGGAATTCTGCATGTGCTGAGCCTTATTAGGTGAATATATGTTCTTACAGGTGTCAGTACCATATATCTCCAATAATGAGAGAGAGGCTCATGACGCCTTGAGTGCTCAGATTTATGACTAAGGAATCAAGAGGTGAAAGCAAGCCAAGACTGTCCTTGTCAGTCTGCAAAAAAATCAGATGCAACTCCAGGGAGCACAACAGCTCAATAATTGATGCCACTGAGAAGGTATCTGTATCTGCTAAGGTCATCTACATCCTTCATAGCTGAGAGTCAGTGAATGGCAGAAGAAACGAGAGCCATCAAGATCACAAGGACATCTGACAATATTGGATTTGCCTTTTATGTGGAGCATAAACATGGGCAATTAGAAGGATTGATCCAAGTCTCAATAGTTAAGAAGAAATGGGGATAATGATCTGAGAACTAGCATTTATTAATAGAAAAAAATAGGTACTTGTACTCATGGAGAACAACAGTATCTACATAAACCAGACTATTTTCCAATAAATTCTGTAACATTAATATGCAATATTACTGAAAACTCCCTGACTGACTGAAACAGAAAGGACTAGGATCTAAAGAAGAACCAAAAATTTTGTATGCTTTTAAAAAATGTACATAAAATACATGCACCATATAAATATATGTACACGTAATATATATTTCTTTAAATTGTTTCCTCCAATTTTTCCTGTTTCCCAGAAGAGTCAGAATTTCTCTAAGTACAGTAAAAGGCCTGTCTAATTGTTTAACTCTCCAGTGGAATGCCAAAATACTGTTATTTTCACTTGTATATTTGCCAATTGCAACCAGAAATTGCAAGAGAATAATAAACGTTTCATGGCTGTGAATTTGCCTTTTGCTCCTTCTAGTCTAGCAAAGGGAGGCAAGAAAAAAGATCAGGCATCAACAAGAAGCTTCACGATTATGATCTCTTCTCCATAGGGAGAATTAGCTTAATACTATTCCCACTCCCAGCATACACATCATTAATATAACTACATTGTATCTCTGGTACTGCACAATCTCATAATCTTATTTGGACAAACTAGAAATTCACACATTGTCCTGAAACAAGTAAAATGCAAATGAAAGCATGGTTAATCATCAGAGATCAGATGTAGAATACCATATGGTTATACAAGCCTGCATAAAATCATACTGGATAGAAAGAGCAGGATTGCCAAAGGGATATCAAGATAAATGTTAGTTAGAAATCACAAGAGAACAAATGAGCAGCTGAAATGTACAATAATTTGAACCAGTCACAGGGACTCTACCTCAAAATTTTTTTATGGATTAGTTTGAGCTACTCAGGTACCAAGGTGGGATACAAATGGCAAGTCCCTGAACATATGCTTGGGCATGCAACGAATGATGATGGGATGTTTTCTCATTTTAACTCATACCTCAAGTCCTGGTGCTTTTACATGAAAGAAGGAGAGAAGCTTGTGCAGGAACTCTGAAGCTGGAGGGGTAGTCATACCCGTGAAGCTGAACTCCATGACATCGAAGTCCAGCTTTGCTGTTATTCAACTGATGCTCATACTGTGGGAATATGAGTCAGGATCAGCCTGAGGACTTCCATCTCTCTTCCATCATAATCTCTTTTTCCCTGAGCTCTATAGCTGCACTATGGAAGGTGAGTGCATTTGTGTGTGGGGAGAGTTAAAGCCTTTATTTTTCTGGCAAATCATAGTCATATCTTTTTGCTTGTTACTAAATAGTGTCACAAATCCAGTCTTGTATCTCCTCAGGTGGTCAGAAGCAATCAGGACACTTACCAGTTACCCTAGAAAATTCAGCATTGTTTCCTCCCCTGCCCCACTAATAGGAATACCCATCACTCTCAAATGTACGAAAGATATAAGTAATTGCACAGTCTTTGGAGACCTGCACTAAAAGCATTTTCAGAGGGATTTCTGGCCTCTGGAAGAAAAGTTGTCAACATTGATTTTCTCCATAGTGAAAGGTGTAAATATACAGCACCCTTAATGCTGCATTTGTTCAGCACTTGTGGCAGTTTGCTGCTGTCTTAGCCAGTGATGTATAATGTTGCTAGAGGGAACTAAAGTTTCCACACAAATGATGAATCTTTAGGAAGCTTGAGGTTTTGAAATGCAACTTAACATTACATACTGGTTTCTGCTGACCCCTTGTCCTCTCTTGAAAAAGAAATAGAGCTTGTAGAAATGCTTGTACTACGGAGAAGAGTAGTCCCCTGGAGCACGGAGCTGGCCTTGACTCTCAGTGCTCCTATTTTATTGTCTCTCTTAAGCCAATCACCAAAAATATTATTCCTGTGTTACTTTCAGAGTCATGTATTTCACATCATTTGAAGTCTGCAGTCATAGATGAAAAAATAAAAGAAAAACTATAAAAAGGAAGAGGGCAGAATGTTCCATAGCAATTTATTTTCCCAAACTGACAAGATGACACAGGTTTTTTTAAAAAAAACAATTACAGAAGAGCAAATGTTTTTGTGTTCCATAAGAGAAATGAGTAATGTCCCTGTTTCAATTTTGTGTTTTAAGTCTGGATAGAAAGGTTTTACTTTTTGAATCTTGAGGAGTGGAATTGGTTTTCCTCTATATATGTTTGGCTGTTCCCCACTTTTCATCTCCCACCTTCCTTCTGCTAGCTTTCTGCTGGAACTTAACACAAAGAATATGTCAGTTGTGATAGAAAATTCTCTCCTACAGCTGCATGAAAATTAAACAGTGACCAGATGTCATCCCCACTGCTCAGTCTTTCCAGTTGGCTCTAGTAACATCTTTTGTTTCACTTTATTAAGGGAGACAAGGCTGTAAAAGCTTCTTAGCAAATGGGTAAATAACATATCTGGTTTGAAATTCATAGTAGGAAAGGGCTCAAAACATCCAAAAGAGCTGCTCTGTTTTTCCCTCTGAAGAATCTGAGGAAGAAAAACAAAAATGTCAAAAATACCTATGCATCAGATGTGTGTTTCTACAGACAACATTGTAGACTAGTACTTTTGAAAGGGATACTACATATTTTTAGTTGTACATATTATATATAAATGCAAAATCATACATATAATTATTTATATACAGTGCCAAATAGACATTTGACAATAGAATTGCATTACACAGAATGTCTTCTGTTCTAATTTTCTAGATCAGATTACAGATATGTGTCAGATGCTCCAAGTTCCAGTTGCAGTTGGGCAAATGATGGAGCACCATTATTTTTTTTACAGATAAACAGAATTTTTCTTTCAAAACTTTAATTTATAGTTTCCAATTATGTTTAGATATTAGCACTGTTACTTGTCCTCCCTTCCTTGCTAAATAAGTATTTGTTTTTCTTGACTTAATTTACAAAACAAGTCTCTCATGAGCAATGTGCCTATCAGACAAATAGAATGAGGACTGGATATGCTGATACAAACCTCTATTTCTCCTAGACACTTACACTACATTAAAATTAGATTAGCACCATATGAAGGTAGATACATAAATCTTAAACTAATGCACAACTGGCTAATTACTAGCGATCAAAACATAAGGGAATGAAAAAACTACATTCTTATTATGTGCTTCCCAAAGGCAGTGGAGGGATTAGTTGCTGGCCAAAGCCTCTGCGTATACAAATTGCACAGGACAATGCCAATAAAGATAGGATAAAGCCTGTGGTGCCACTGAGTCCTGATGTGAAGAGCCATAGACAAAAAGACTAGCTTTATCAATTGCAAGCTTCTTGCAGTCAAATGCCTCATAATATTCACCTTAAAATAAAGGAGCACGTTACAGAATCACAGTGAAAAGGGCATGATACATAATAATTAAACTTCAGTGTGAAACACCAAGAATATAAGATAAAGAGCTAGCTTTAAATATGATGGTAAATAAATCCTGAAATTTGTTGCCTCTACTACCAAGAAAGAAATATAGTTCCTTCTCTGAAGTGTTAATAACATCTCACTCCTCCACCTGTGTTAATGATGTAAGGAAACCTACCCAGGTGGCATTGGTATTATTCTATTTCAGCATACCAGGATCTGTGTTCACTAAAACAAAGCTAACCATTAATCATTGCTATGCCTGTGCTTCTATACATTTTATAATTCACTGAAACAAAGTAATGATGGTGGGTAATATTTTCCAGTTACTTTAGTTAAACAGTGTAAAACAAACGCAAAAGATGGTTGTTGTGGTTTAAGTGCTGAACCCAGGGCAGTGGTGCTTCCTGTTGCTAGACAGAACACATCCCCTTTTACAGACAATCTGGGAAGAAATAAATCCTATGAAAGATGTTCTAATGCAATTGATTTAAAAATTCTGTGACTTCAGATAACCTGTTCTGCATCCTCTGATAACTCTATTTATCCCTAGTACCAAGACTGTACCTTATGTAGAGACATTTTTATACTCTCTACTGGGTTGTCTTCTGGCATGCCTTAGTTATTGGAGCAATGATTAGGAATGAATTCTTGTTCTGCTTCATGAATATTCTCCAGCTACTAACTTGTATACTTGCATAGTTATTTCAGAATCCATAGTGCTTTAAACAGCATTTCTGCACTTACTGCCAGCTGGTGTCAGCAACAGACAGTTTCTTTGATCAGTTACACCTGTACCTACAATATTTTTCCTCCTTCCCATTGCCACATTCTTGTCTTCATTTCTGATTTTCAAGCTATACAAATAAGACAAGGGAAAGAAGGTTATTCACATTTTACAAGCCATGCAAACAAACATGATTTATTTGCATCCACCTCCTAGCCTCTTTTTTTTTCAGTTGACAGCATCACTCTGAGCAACTATGTCAGGTGCAGTGAACCAGGTCTAAAAGGCTAGCAAGAATGTATAATATAAAAGAAGAAAGACAGAGAAGGAATTGTTGAAGAGAAAAGCAAGGTTTTCCTCATCTTTTTCTTAAAAACCTGGACTTCAAAGAAAGTATGTGCCAGTAATTTGTAATTATTAATTGTATGTGAGCTTGATAGTTCCAAAGTCATGGAACTGGATGCCTCGAACTTGGCCATTATCAAAATTGCATTTTAATCCTTGTTTAAGAGACTACTGTATAATATGGTCTTGTGCTGATTTTGGCTGGGATAGAGTTAATTTTCTTTATAGTAGCTGGTAGAGGGCTATGTTTTTTATTTGTGCTGGAAACAGTGTTGATAATACAGGGTGTTTTAGTTACTGCTGAGCAGTGCTTACACAGAGACAAGGCCTTTTCTGCTCACCACTCCACCAGCGAGTAGGCTGGGATTGCACAAGGAGTTGGAAGGGGACACAGCTGGGAAGCTGACTCCAGTTTGCCAAAGGGATATTCCATACCACAGAATGTCATGCTCAGTGATAAAAGGCTGAATGAAGAAGAAGGAAGGGTGGAATGTTCAGGCTGATGATGTTACGTGTGATGAAGCCCTGCTTTCCTGGAGATGGTGAAACATGTTCCTGACAACAGGAAGTGGTAAATTATTTCCTTGTTTTGCTTTGCTTGTGTGCACATCTTTTGCTTTACCTATTGAACTGTTTTTATTCCAACCCAGGAGTTTCCTTACTTATACCTTTCCCAGTTCTGTCCCCCATGCCACCATGGGATTAGTGAGTAAGTGTCTGGGTGGGGCTGATTTGCCAGGGGGTATTAAACCATGGCAGTCCTTCTTGGCTCTTAGTATAATGCTCCTGTTACATTTGTGGCATAATATTATGACATAGAATCATAGAATAGTTAGGGTTGGAAACCACCCATGGGCAGGGACACCTCACACTAAACCATGTCACCCAAGGCTCTGTCCAACATGGCCTTGAACACCGCCAGGGATGAAGCATTCAAAACTTCCCTGGGCAACCCATTCCAGTGCCTCACCACCCTAACAGGAAAGAATTTCTTTCGTATACCCAATCTAAACTTCTCCTGTTTAAGTTTTAACCCATTACCCCTTGTCCTATCACTACAGTCCCTAACGAAGAGTCCCTCCCCAGCATTCCTATAGGCCCCCTTCAGATATTGGAAGGCTGCTATGAGGTCTCCACGCAGCCTTCTCTTCTCCAGGCTGAACAGCACCAACTTTCTCAGCCTGTCTTCATATGGGAGGTGCTCCAGTCCTCTGATCATCCTTGTGGCCCTCCTCTGGACTTGTTCCAACAGTTCCATGTCCTTTTTATGTTGAGGACACCAGAACTGCACACAATACTCCAAGTGAGGTCTCATGAGAGCAGAGTAGAGGGGCAGGATCACCTCCTTTGACCTGCTGGTCACACTCCTTCTGATGCAGCCCAGGATATGGTTGGCTTTCTGGGCTGCGATCGCACACTGAAGCTGGCTCATTTTCACTTTCTCATCGACCAATACCCCCAAGTCCTTCTCCGCAGGGCTGCTCTGAATCTCTTCTCTGCCCAACCTGTAGCTGTGCCTGGGATTGCTCCCACCCAGGTGTAGGACCTTGCATTTGTCACGGTTAAACTTCATGAGGCTGGCATCAGCCCACCTCACAAGCGTGTCAAGGTCCCTCTGGATGGCATTCCTTCCCTCGAGCATATCACCTGAACCTCACAGCTTGGTGTCATCGTCAAATTTGCTGAGGGCACACTCAATCCCACTGTCCATGTCACCAATAAAGATGTTGAACATGTTATTTTCTTGTGTGCAAGGCCTGATCAGGCTTTCCATAAGCAGAACTTTCTTGTATTGCAGCAGCAATTTTGCACGTTGAAAGTTTCCATTACAGAAACAGAACTGTAGAAGCTGGGGAGAAAGTAAATACTTAGTAAACATAATAAAAGATATATAGATATAATACAGTCTCTTGAACCATCTGTACTAATTGATTGTCCCTGAGTGGCTTGAGATTTGGCATTATGCAGTTCTGACCTCCCTGTTTTAGGAAGTGCATTTGGGGATGGGTAAAAGAGAAGCTGTTTACTTTGAAGGGAGGGTAGGAGATCTCATCCCTTGTGAGAATTATTTAAAAATTAAAAGGCATGAAACTGTCTGATATTGCCACCAATGAAATTTTAACTAATGAACAAGCTTTCAAAACTTCTTTCTTGCCTACTGTAATATATTAGCTAAAGTTTAATGGGTTTAGTCTAGCTCTTTTTTGTGAAAACTAGATATCAGTATCATGCGGATTATGAAGTCCAGTTCCAAATCTATTTAGTGCATCTATTCTATTTACTAAAAGTATTGATTTATTGTTATTGATGATATTGAGGTGAGATTAAAAAAAAAACAACACAAAACCAGCAAAAATATTAGGCAAGGGATTTTTATTGCATATGTAATAAAATTTAAATGAATGTTGTATTTTGATGTCCAAAGTTGTATTCCATAAGCTTTTTGTTTTAATGCGATTTCCTAAACCTGGATGTATGTGAACTCTTAAAGCATCTCATTATTAGTGTTGAAAGCCCACTTTTCATACCCTACATTTCTATATCTAGTCATGCTCAAAGATGTCTAGCTTGTAGCAAGGTAGCAAAACAACTGAGACTGAGAAATTGAGCAGAGTGATACCTTTGCCTGCTGAAGGGTCTGTACTGAGCAAGTACTAACATTGACTGCAGCACAGATACATCCACATCGTCCACTCTTATCAGCACAATTTGTTCTATGAGAAGCAGAGTAGTGGTGCCTGATAGCCTAAATATATGTGGAACTGTGTCCTATGTACCCTGTATTCTTAACTGCCATAACCAAAACTCCGCTGTAATTCTAATGACAGACTCCAGTTTTCAGAGAAGGACTTCGGGATTGTGATTGACAAGATGGTGAGCTATAGCCAGCAGTGTGATCTTATGGAAAAGAAGGCCAACAGTATCTTGGGCTGTACGAGGAAGAGTGTTATGAGCAGGCCAAAGGAGGTTATCATGGTACTCAGCAGGTTGGGTCATTTAAGTCCTTTTCTAGAACTGGCCTGTAGGCTTAGGCTACAGCTATTATAGTGAGCTGAGCCGTACTGGAACCTATTACCTGAGCCAGTTGGCATAGACAGGCCACATCCATGCTGCTAAATTCTTCTACCCTCCAAAACAAGGTATGCTGCATGCAGAATCTCCGTTAAAGATGGTTCCTGGCCCATTGTAGCCCATAATCTTTCCAGAAACTATTTAAATGAAGTTTGCCTGGTGACAATGCTATGCCAGGGACTGTCGTAGTAATTAAACAGTCCAGATGGTTGGCACTATTTAGTTTATGGATACAGTAGTGGAACAGATGTAGTCTCAAATACAAATTTATCTTATGTAATTTAAAGGCCACAGCCTAAACTGACCACATAAGCTTCCCTTAACCTAAATGGGGCAATGGTAGATTAATCTCATTTTAGGTGATATCCTGCTCTCACCACTAACTATGGTGCAATTTAAGGTGATTATCTTAGATCAGAAAACTAGTTTTAGCCTGTTAATCAGGGAGGAGTTACATGCTTAAGCACACATTGTTGAAGAATATTCAGCTGTCGGGATGGATGCTTTGTGAGGGTTTAAAAAGCAGTCAGATCCTTAACTTCTATGCAGTATTCCACAGCCATTGCTTAGTAACAGATTCTAGTGAATTTTATCTTGGTCTGAATATGAACCATGAGTAAATATATATATATATCACAGATCACTGTTAATCTGTCTGCCTCTGAGAAACTGTGCAGCTAGAAAATAATGGCTTCAATCAAATTAGGTTAATTTTAAGTGCAGAACCTAACTTATGTGAATGAATCTGTTAGTCTTGAATAAGCAGTACCAGAAAAGGGTATTTATTACACTCCCAGTGAAATTCCATCCATGAATTCAGGATTGCCTGAATATGCAGAACAAAACCTAGTAACAGCTTCATCTTTGCATGTCACATGCTCATTTTGTAAGGCAGAAAGGATGAGCCCTCAAAATATGAGCATGTCTTCTTAACAAACAACTTCCTGTAAAGGCAGCTTTTCCACAGGTGCAGAGAGCTGATCCTATCTTGTTGTGAAATGGTTTTAGAATGTTTCCAGGGACCTCAAGGCAAGTCAATAAGTGTGATGATATAGGTAACTATATAAATACAAATAATTCAATTTCTGCTTTAAATCACTGGGTAAAACATTGTGATTTCCAGGAGCAGATCCGGGTTCTCAGTTCAATAAGTATCTGAAAAATTACAGAATTGTTATGGACAGCTAAACTCACAGATGTGGAAGATCTGACATGTGCACATTGTTTCCTTTAAACTTTGGTTGCTACTTGGTGCTAGAAATAATACCAATTCTCTTTTTTCTGTCAGGATATCAGGTTTGAAAAAAAATGACTAATTAGTGAAGATTTTTGCAGCTTGTCTGGAAGAGAGTTGGAATAAATTCTTGTCTAGAGCAATTAATTGAAATTGGGAGTGATACTGTATGTAAATGTGATTTCACCCTATTAATTGTTTTGGTCAGAGATCTCATTATATCCCTTCTGGAAAGTAATGGAAGAAGACAAAAAACAAAGATCACAAAAAGACCACTTGTTTAAATATCAAAATCCTTTTCTTTTTTTTTCTTGGTGTTCCTTACAGCATTGCATAAAAGCTCTACTGGATCCAGATCTGAACTCCTGGGGAAGTTTATTTTATACCTGAACCCTACTGAATACGGAATAAATTTGTTCAATCTTGATTATTGTTGTTTTGCTATTTCCCTTAGTAAGAGCAGCACATCAAAGCATTTTTTAACTTACAGTACCAACAGAGTGAATAATCCTGCAGGTGAGCCAGGGTACCGGGGTCTCATGATCTGTATTTAGCTCTTGTCAGTCAAAAGTTTCTTTTAACACTTAGATTAGCTACTTAGTATTTCTGTGCTCCAGTTTACCTCCTGTGTAGAAAGATAACAATAGCTTTCTCCCTTCTGTTCATCTGACTTGTCAAGTTAGAATAAAGTGACAAGCATAGCACACTTGCACAGAAGTTCATACAGTGGATCACTGCAGTCTTGTCTGGAGAAGGGTAGGGCAGAGGCTCTTTGTACAACATCGTACACAAATGGCCAACAAGACAGAAAGCTAAACAGATGGCTGCTTCATTAACTGTGATAATGATATTTTAGTGAAGATATAGAGTGCCTTAATAATTTTTATATGTGTAGCTGTGTATATCATGGAAAATCCTAGCATAGGTTGACTATATGTGCATACAGGATAGCAGCTTTCCTAAAGATATAATTACCTAAATCCATCTTTATATGCATCTGTGTGGTGAATATTGTTTAATAGGATGGGAAGAAGAAAGATATCTTTTTCCCATATAAAAAAAAGCAAACCCAGAAGAATTTCTACTCTTTTGTGTAGAGCAGAAATGTATACATATTGTCTTCACAATACTGAAAGCAGTAGCATACTTTTTTTCAACTGTGTTCTTCTCTTCAGCTGTTATTTGTGTTACCCATCTCACTGACCACTTTTCTTAAAAAATCTGTGCCTCCCCTATACCCACCTTGCAAAAGTCTGTAGTCCTATTCTGCATTTTAATGAGGTGACCTATGGACACTTGGAAGTTTGTTGCTGAATGCAGTCAGCAGTAATGAAAAGACTTTGCTACTACAGTAGCACAGATGTTTAAGCTCTATGGAATTAAATATTTCCTGTTACTATGACATTAGACCAGACATCAACCAGTTCTTTTTCTGTTGTGATCACAGCAGTCATGTTTGTATTTCCTGTTATTCTGAAATAGTTCTGAGGCTTATATATTTTGCTAAAGCATATGAATGAGATATTTTTATTAATTTGCCTGTCAAGTGGCAAATATGTGGTCATGCTGGGAAGAAGAAAAGCTAAAGTCTGAATTTTATTTTTGAGTGAATTTATATAACAGGCTCAAAAGCTAATCCCCAGCACACCAGATATCAATAAAATGTCTTAAGATGGAAAGTCTGGGTTTTTTTGACTTCTTCATGCAATGTGTTATAATTATACATGATCAGACAGAACAAAACAACTGCCAATGTCAAACACCAGCTGTGCTCCATCATCTTGAATTTCATCAGACATCCTTCAGTCATTAATTCTGTATGTTCTGGTTGTACTTTGAAGCTACTACATAGCAAGTGTGTTTAGGTTAAGATATTTAACCCAGAGAAGACTTGTCCCATGATTAGGGTTTAAGACCTTGAACAAATTCTTTGCCTTTCTTTGTCTTGATTGCCCATTAGTTGGAAGGTCTCCGTTGGTCTCTGGTATTGGGGTATCTTGCAGGGAACATATGCTTATAAAGTATAATGAGAATTATTGAGAAATGTGAGTTTGTGTTGTGCTCATCTAACACTATGCCCTTTAGAAACATGAGGGAAAAATCCCTGATTTGTTACACACAAAAAACCCTCAGACTTCTAAGGAAATGACAGTTTTTTTCAAACATCAGATTAATGATGAACAAAATTCAAGCACTCTTGGAGGAGCCAGGGAGAAGGGAATGGGAAAGTATTCAAAGCAAAACTCAAGTAGGTGTAATTAGTGTCAAGTGTTCTTGCTTTATTGCTATGTAGTCTGCCTGATTAGAGTTTACTTAAAATATTTTATAGTATTTTCATTTTTTGCCCCAGATCTTTATTTTGTTTCAAGTCAGTGCAGATTTTATGACTTGCACTTAGTTTATTTGCACTTAATTTACCACAATGTGAATTTCTCCCTGTTTTCTGTTAACACCTTCAATGCAGATATATCTCTCTATGCAGTGCTTAAATGCTTTTAACTATGCTTAACTTGGTTATACCTGACCACATATCTAAGTATTTTGCTGAAGGGGAAAGTATTACAGAATCACAGAATGGTTTGGATTGCAAGGGACCTTAAAGATCATGTAGTTCCAATCCCCTGCCATAGGCAGTGACACATCCCACTAGACCAGGTTGCTCAAAGCCCATCCAGCCTGGCCTTAAACATTTCCAGGCCAGGGGCCTCCACAGCTTCTCTGGGCAACCTGTGCCAGTGTCTCACCATCCTCATAGTGAAGAATTTCTTCCTAACGTATAATCTAAATCTCTCCCCTTCTAGTTTAAAGATAACCGCCTTGTCCTATTACTGCATCCCCTTGTAAAAAGCTCCTCTCCAGCATTCTTGTCAGCCCCCTTCAGGTACTGGAATCTGCTCTAAGGTCTCCCAAGAGCCTTCTCTTTTGCAGGGTGAACAAGCCAAATTCTCTCAGCCTGTCTTCATAGGAGAGGTGGTCCATTACTCTGATCACCTTTGTGGCCATCCTCAGGAACTCAGTCCAGCAGGTTCACGTCCCTATTGTGTTGAGGGTGCCAGAGCTGGATGCAGTACTCCACTTACAGTTGAGTGAAGATGGTGCAATAGTTAAGACCACTCCTAAGGGTTATTTCATTCTTTTTATCTTGCAACAGGCTTTGTCTCACACCCTCAGGCCTTGATGCACATAAATTTAAACAACTGGAGTGTTGCAGGGTTTACTGGAAACTCTGGTGATGTGATCCTTAAAACCACGGTCTAGTCTGTTAGCAACCTTACTTTTCCCTATTAGGGATACTGCAAATCCAATCCAGCAAAAACATGGGAGCACTAGCATCAGTTTGTGACTTCTGCAATTATAATTGTACATGTATGTGCATATACATAAAAAGTAAATGCATTTTTATATGCATGATTATATGTATATTTATTGATTTAACCCACATACATAAAACCATTTCTATGTGTTTATATCCAAATACATTGGAAGCTTAGGTATTAATTTTTGACCTTTACCAATGCATAAGCATTACAAATCAGCATGCATCCCTGTATTCAAATTTGAGTATGCAAAAAATTTCATAGATTCAAAAGACTTTTAATCTTCTAGATTTTAATGACTGCCAGCAGTTTCATTTCATCAGCAGACTGTGAATATTGTTTATCAGATTTAAGACATAATACAGAATATTACTATGTTTGTTAGCAACTGGACAACTTGAGTTTGGTCTGTCTCAAGCTGAAAAGATCCAGTCATCAAGTCTCGTTTCACATATAATGCAAAAAAAACCCTTTTACTGTTTTTTCCACTTTGTCCAACTTAGTGCCTTTCATAAGGGCTTAGAAAATTCTGCATCTCAAAAAGACTTTAAAGATAAGATAGCTTGCAAGCATAAACATTCCAGGATGAGACTTTCATTTACCTTTTCTTTCATATTTTTTTTCCATTTTGTGTTTTTTAATATTCAGTAAATTGCTTTTTCCTGTTAATAGCACAAAGTGGGGAATGTCAACATCAACATTCTGTCCACAGTACAGAAGATACTATATAAAACCATATAAAAATCAAATCTGTTACTTGTTTTTAATATGGGTTACAATCATTAATTTAAAATCAAAGTTACAAGAAAATAAAACTTTTCTTCGTTTAGATGTTTCTGCCTCCCTACTCAGTGGTCAAGGGCAAACCTGAAGGATTTCTGATCTGGTCTGGAGATCTATGCCTAAAGAGCATGGGTTAACTTGGATTTTTCTGGGAGGCCATCAGCATGTGTAAATCTGTACATCAGTTGTCCATATGCATCTCCAGAGTTCTCCTGGCTTCTGCTTGTTTTCCTGTATGTGTATGAGGACAGAGGTTGGTGTTACACCTAAGGCAATGCTCCCTGCTTCCAGCAGTTTGTCAGATATGGTTTACTGTGGAAAATCAAGTGAAAAATTGTCACTAGGAAGTACAGGCTCAAACAGGACAGCTTAATTACCTTTGGCAAAATATGCAAAGATGCCCTAGAATGACTTCACTGTTGTTGATGCTTTTGACACTTCAGTTTTGTAAGAGGAAGAAAAGTTTTCTTGATGAAAATAGATTAATGTATGGTTATGCAGATATTGAAAGTCACATTCCTAACTCCGAGAAAAATTCTTGTGGTTAGAAAAGAAGGATTAGAAACATTTAGGAAGTTTGGGTCTTTTTCTAGAAATGCTTTTAGTTTTGTAAAATAAGGTTACTTGCAAGGTTATGTTGTGCCTCGAAGAAAGCATTAAGAAACAGTAAGGAAGCAGTAAGTAAGTAAATAAGTTGATCTAAAATAGAATCATACAACTGTTTCAGTGGGAAGAGACCTTTAGATATTATCTAGTCCAATTCATCAATGCAGGATGTAAGTATTCAGTGCTCTAATTAGCTAAATAAAATTAGTCTGGGAAATTAAAAATAAATAAATGCATGATGCAGATAATATAAGATATAAAAGATAAGAAGGAGGCATGCCTGCTGCTGTTTATTGGTACCAGGAGATCCATTTTGCCAGGCTGTGTTATGCATGGAGACAATAAAGAAGTTGCTAAATAATTTTGTCTGTTACCATATGTTTTACCTGTTTAAATGTAAGTATCTTATGTCACATTCTGTTCTGACAAGCCCAAGACTTCTGTGACAAATTCTTCAGTGTCTGTTCATGTAGCATGTTTATTTATTGCTGTTCAACCTGAAGTTAACTTCATAATAAATACTATGAAGTTATTCATTGCCTACCTACTTCATTCTTAAGTGCCAGTCACTTTATTTCGAGATCTGAAATTACACTTCCAAATTATATGACTTGCCTTATCAGTTATAGATATGTAAAATAAAATATGACCAATAGGATTGGCTTTAACATAAAGATAGAATTATTATTTTATACATTAATCATAGCCCGTTATATCTGACACGCTTTCACTGAAGAGGAATGATAGACCTCACTTACGTTCGTATCTTTGCTGAGATAATAAATCGTACTTTTCCCAACCTGACAACACCACAAAAGGCTTCTTACATTTCTGTCAGGTTGGCTATTCAACTTACTCACAGGGTCACCTTTTTTTTATTTTCATATAAATGCCAGAATATTGCACATTTTCAAAATACAAAACTTTTACTGAAGGAGGGGAAAAACAAATGGTATCTGGTTTATAGGCATTACATTGCAATAGAGAGATCTTGCTGCTTTTGTTTTACAGTATAACACTCTGTACTTTCAGATATTTAAAGTTTGCAGGATATGTAATGTTATTGAAATAGTTATAAGCACTCTGTCAATCAGCCTATTGTCTCCAGTTCTCTAACAAACTTCTAGTGTATCAGAAAAGCCTTCTCGTTGATTGCCCTTTTGTGATTTTGAATACATCTGCACCTTTTTTATGCTGTTTCTTTGCATCTGCTGTTTAAATAACTGTATGGCAATGAAAATGCACAAGACAACAAAATATGTTTATTTCTATCCACTCTAGGTCTGATATAATTTTAATCTATATGTTAACATTAGGATCAAGGATAAAAAGATAATTGAATGGAGAAGGAATTTTTTTTTTTTGCTGATTTTAGTAGGCCTTAGATCTATCACAGCTACTTATCTCTGGGTAAAATAAGTTGCCATCTGGATATACTTATTTTTCTCCATTGACTATAGAGGAAACTAAAATAAGTAGTGCAGATTTATAAATCTAACCTTTAGGTGCATGAATGAGGATATATAAACACATTTTCTCCTGGATGCCTTCTCAGAATGCTGTTTACCACTTGGCATAGTTTACACAGAGATAGTGAAAGGTTTAGATGTCATGAAATTTTAGACATCTCATTCTGAACCTAGGCAGGAAAAGCAATGTTTATCTTAATTTAGGGATTGTACTGTACATGTGTTTGTGTGCTTGTTCCTTCACTAGCTGTACTGGGTTTGGCTGGTACGAAGTCAATTTTCCCAGTAAATGTGTTTCCCTGTGGGCCAATTTATTACGCATGTGCCACAGCAGTAGGTGTCTCCAGCAAGACTCAGTGTCAAGACAAAGAAGAAGCCCTTGGAAAATCCCCACACCTCCTGGCGTGTCTCCAGTGCGAATTCAGTCCTGCATAAACATCAGCTAATCCACACAGGTCATTGAAGAGATGCTTTCTGAATGCCTGATTGGAAAATTCAGTGGTAAGCTTATAATTCAAGAACAATCAACTCTGAGGGACACATCCAACACAGACATGTATTTGTTTGCTCCAGCAACCATCAAAGCCCCTATTTTGATGATATCAAGGCTATGTAGTTTTTCTTCAGGGAACCATAAGGGATTTTTCCATACAGGGAAGAACATGTTGGTCTTTGCATTTTTGCCATATTAGATGTCAAAATTTTATCTGGAAAATATTTATATGCACCTAAACCAAAAGCTGTTTTAAACAGTCTGCTTCTGTCATGAAACACAAACACAATACTTTTACCTGATGTTGCAGAAATCTTGTAAATAATGAAAAGTTTTGTCAAAGTTTCTTGGTAGTTATATTTTTGTCTAAATGTTGTCAGACACATACCACTGTTACACTTAACCAGACTGGTGTGCTTTTTACCCAGTTGATCATTTCAACCTTAAAAGTCTATTTATATTTTTTTTAGATTAAACCCCCACATTTTCATAATTCTAAGTTTGAAGTAACAAGTTAAAATAATATTTTTGACTGGTTATAAAATTTTCCATAACAAATACTTTATATAATAAAGGGTTCTTTGTAATACCATTTTTGTAGCATCATTTAAATTGATCTGTTGGTACTGAAGCTTTGGGAATCAATTTGCATATTGTCAAAAAGATCAGAAATAACGATCACCTAATACCAAAGTAATTTCTCAATGCATTCATATATTGTATTGAATTATCTGTTGTTTCAAAGCCATTATCATATATAGTAGTCTTAAACCCTGAATTCCCTTTAAGAAGTGATGTTGACAGTTTGACTATTGTACTGGACCTGGCTAGAATACAGCTCATTTTCTTTATAGCAGGTCATATGATCCTGTGTTTTAGATTTTTGACCAGAATAGTACTGATAACACACTAATGCTGCAGGTTTTGCTCAATGGTGTTTACATAGCATCAAGTTCTTTTTTGTTTCTTACTCTGCCCCCACCAGTGGGGGGAAGTGAGTGAGAGGCTCAGCTGCCTACCAGGATTAATCCACAACAGCTACATATACCTGTCACACAGAAAAAAATATACTCTCAAACTATCAGTATTTTCAATAAAAAAGATTGCTAACTATACCAAACATTTTGAAAGACATGCTTTCAAATTATTCTAAACATTATATTTGTTTTCACTAATTAAAAGTCAGAGCTCTTTATAATATACTTATTAATTTATTCAATCTGATACTGATGTTTCTCTAATGTTGTATAAGCTGAATAACATTTCCATGCTGCTTGCAGTAATGTGATATTGTGAAAGTTAGCAGGAATCTTATTAAAGATGCAACAAAATGCATTTTTTTTAAAAATACAGACTGGTTTATGCATAGATTATTTTTAAATATGGAAAAAAAATATGACTTCATGTAGAGATTTCTTGCTGTTCAGGACAAATTTAATTTCATAAAATTCTAATTTCCTGACTATATTTGACTTGTTTCTTATTTGCTTGTTCTTATCTCCTGTTTTTGAGAGATTAGTTTTTGATTAAACTGGTCCCTCTTAATAAAATCTTAGATCAGATTAAGAAAAACCAGGAGAGTAAAAAAATAACAGATTATTTTTCCAAAATGTTGATGAAATGCAGAGTAATTTATCAGTTACTTGGGAAAATGGGGAACTGTGAACTTAATCTTCCAGCTGTGTATAAGTCTTGCCAGAACTGGATACATCCTTTACTGCTGTTTTGCCAGAGTCAGATAATGACTTGGTGGTTCCTTGTTTAGAGCAGAGTGTTGAACATAGGTCTTACACTCACTGGGGCATTGACAAAAATTAAAATATTGTACCAGAGGTCAAAAGAGAGGTAACATTTCAGACCCCACTAATTGCATATTTACCAAAGTTATATCATGTTAGTCCTCAATTAATTCCTGGTTTGTGTTGGCAATGTTTGCCTCCCTCTCTGAGAATACTTGTCTTTTTGTGGCTAATAGTTTCTACGTACTGCTTGCATACCAACATGAAAGTGGTCTTTTTCCAAGATTTCTAGGAATTGGACAAAACATTTAATTTGGTGAGATCTGGTGTTAATTAGTCTGGTGCAAGATTTGAGTCAAATGTGTTTCCTTTATAGTCAGTGAATGGGGAAAATAAATAAGATGCCAAAGGAAGACTCCTCCCATACTCAGAAAGATCTGTCCAACAGGTAAGCTGAACCAATGAAGGGGTGCTTCATTGCCTTCATTGGCAATGAAAAGATCTATCATGGTTTACTTAAACAGGATGCCAACTTTTAGACACTTAACTTCCAGTGAGAATAAGATCTTAACAGCTTCTGCCTCTCTCAGAATAAAATAGAGTAAAATATTTCAGTTTGAAGAGACCTACAACAATCATCTAGTCCAATTTCCAGACCACTCCAGAGCTCACCAAAAGTTAAACAGTGTTATTAAGGGCATTGTCCAGATGCCTCTTAAAGACCTGGAACCTGGGGCATTGACCACCTTTCTGGGAAGCCTGTTCAAGTGTTTTACCCTCTCAGTAAAGAAATGATTACTAATGTCCAGACTAAACCTCCTCTAGTGCAACTTTGAAATATTCCAACATCTCCTGTCACTGGATACCAGGGAGAACAGATCAGCACCTCCTTTTCTGCATGTCCCCTCCTCAAGAAGCTGTAGAGAGCAATGAAGATGCCCCTCCATCTCCTTTTCTCTAGACTAGACAAACCCAAAGTCCTTACCTGGTACTCACAGGACATTCCTTCATTCCTTCCAGCCATTTCACCACCTTTGTTACCCTCCTTTGAATGCATTCAAGGACCTTCACATCCTTCTTAGACTGTGGGGCCCAGAACTGCACACAGTGCTCAGGGAGAGGCTGCACCAATGCTGAATACAACATGACAATCACCTCTTTACTAGCTGGTTATAATGTGTTAAATTCACCCCAGCACATGACTTCCCACACTTCCAAGACCTTTGGGATAAAGAGGGATCTTTCTGTAACTTCTGCAGCTAATTCAGTAGTCTGGGATGAATCTCATCAGGCCCCATGGGTTAGCAAACTTTGAACCAATTAAACTAGTCCCTTACCATTTCAGTGTCCACAAATGCAAAATCACTGTTTCTGTAGTTGTGGTCATCCAGCTCAGAGGCCTCAGCAGCCCACAGTCTATCAGCAATATTAAAAAATGAGGAAAATAGCAGAGAATGATTTAAAGACAGCCTGAAGACATATCTTAAAGCTTACCACGTCTCCTAAATCAGCCAAGAGAGGCAAGAGGGAATAAATAAAATATTAAAGAATAATAACAGAGAAACAGCTTCCTCTTTTCATTCACCAAACAGATGTAAGCTACATTTTTAGCATGAATTAGTATTTAATTAATTAGTAAATAATTAATACAAGGTGTTTACTTGTCTGATTCTAAGAAGGTATTTATTGTAAAGTATTTATAAACTAAATCTGAAAGTATGAACATTAATTTTCCCCTGTGCTCATCAGGAAACCAATGACTATCAGGAAAGATAAAAATCCTTGAAAAGAATTACATTTAGAAAGTAGGATTAGTATGTACTTTTCTGATTATATATAGAACTTTTACATTGAAATCTTGTCATAATAATAACTGCAAGGGAGACAATGTTCTAACATTCACATTTATGTCAAATTCTGTCACTGATTATAGATTACAAAGGCATTACCATTGCATTACATCCTGTAGTATATGTTGCCATGTTAATCCAGAAAAAAATAATTGGTAGACTTCTCAAACATTTTACAAAATAAATTATCTTAAAATGAGAATACTGTTCGACAAACACTAATGTTTCTCATTCTGCCTAAAAAGCTATGGTTTTAGTAATCTTCTTCACTCAAAGGGCAACTTGTTTTCACTTAATTTGCCTCCACTAATCTGTTGCTGCTAGAGATTAATTTTTGATTGATTGCTTCCTCACACTCAAATGCAAGTTATCATGGGACAAAGCTTTCACATCAAGAACATTTTATATAGCCCTTTTTAATTAAAAAAAGAGCTTTTAATCAGGTATGCCAAGTTTGAGATGTTTTGTGACTGTAATAGAAACAATAGGGAGAAATTTATCTCAACTCTTGGGTTTAGAGGTTGTAAGCATCTTGCTTGGTGAATGTTTTAGAGCAGGTGAGGACTTATTGAATGGTTATTTTTTCCTTCAACTAATACCACACTCCAGGTATAAGTGCAGGTGTTTCAAATATTTGGGGAAGGGAATACGGTTAGGGAAAATTTGTCTGAAAATAGAAAGAAAAAGAAATAAGGAAAGATTTTTTTAAATTATCTGCTAACACTTTCTCTTTTATTTGGAAAATTTTGTCTGCAGTAGTATAAGACAGTTGGTTTAAGGGAACTGTTCATTAGGGACTGTAGCAATAGGACAAGAGGTAATTGGCTAAAACTTAAACAGGGGAAGTTTAGATTGGATATAAGGAAGAAATTCTTTACTGTTAGAGTGGTGAGGTACTGGAATGGGTTGCCCAGGGAGGTTGTGAATGCTCCATCCCTGGCAGTGTTCAAGGCCAGGTTGGATGAAGCCTTGGGTGACATGGTTTAGTGTGAGGGGTTGGAACTAGATGATCTTAAGGTCCTTTCCAACCCTAACTATTCTATGATTCTATAAATAGCAGATACGCAGGAGGAGGGAGAGCCCACTGATACTAGTTAACAGTCTTGTGTAGAGAGGCTTATGTTCTTCAAGTATTCACTATTTGGCATTTATAGTTTTACTCTTTGGCAATAATCTCTCTTTCCTGCCAAGGAAGTCCAGGCTTTGAATGAGCTGTTTGCTATCTGCTATATTGTACTGGTAGCTTGTCAGAGACCCAGTCAGATCTGGTGCCCTGGCAAAGTGAGATGCACCTTTTCTAGGCAAATCAAATGATCACATTAATTCTAGCTGGCACAGCATGAGGTCCCACATAATTTTTGCATATAGTCTCTTCTGCTTAGACAAAGGTTTTGTGCACCCTCAGTCTCTATAACAAACAGGAGAACACACCATGTCTCCAAGCCTTTAGAACCTGTCCTTTGGCTCACCAGAAGAAATAAACCAACCCCCATCAGGAAATATACTGAGCTAATATAACCTGCTTTAATAACATCAGTTGTGATCTGCTTGTCTGCAGCTTAGCTGAAGCTATTAGACAAGTATCCACTTTCCAATTAACTTGGAGTGAGACCAAATGTTATTTTATTTTATTCAACTCTAATAAGCTGAAGTTTTTTGGGTCTTAAAAATCTTCATAAGTCTCAAGTTAAATGCATAATACTTACGTGTAATCTTTTTACATCCCATATACTGCACTGTCTTTTTCAGGTTTTTCTTCTTTTAGATGGAAGAGTTACTACTGTAAGATCTATTTTTTCCCAATTTTTATGCATGTTTGCAGTGTCTGTGGAAAGCAATATATTTCCTACCACCACCCTTGTTGTCCTCTCATTTTGCATTCCTGCACCTCTTGTCAGTGGTATAAAATAGTAACTCAGGGACAAAAATATAGAACTTTTGTAACCTGATATGTGCAAGGGTTGTGAAAGGGATTTTTTCATATTCCTCTAGGGCTGCACTGCATAAAGGCATGGAATGAGCAGAGGATCCTGTCAGTGTTTCATCTGTGCACCTCAAGAACTGCAGGAAGAATAGCAAGAGCAAATAACCTCACAAAAATATGGTAATGAATGCACTGCCTCCACTTTTACTGTCAGCTTTTTGATCTTCCAAGGCAGAAACCTCCAAACACTCCTTTCAATAATGCAGAGGGAATGAAAATCCAATACAACCCACAGGTGAACTCCTTTTCTTACCTCTCCTGTCAGATGTGATTAAATACTTCCAGTAGGTGGGCTCCTGGTAGCTGGGTTACAAGAACAAGCTTAATTGTTCTGGCAGAGAAAATATGAAAGGAGTGCATTTTTAAAGATAAGCTTACATGGATGATATTGTCTTGAGACCCTGCCTAAATAATAAAACCTTGGGGTTAATATAAAGTGGCCTTTAGCCTACCAAAAGATTTGTTATATCAGCATTTCTGTTGTTCATTTCACCCATTAAGGCCCACAGACCTGTCTTTTTTAATGGAAAAAAATGCACCTTTAAATTTGAAGTTATCAAGATTTTTCCCCTCAGCAGCATTGCTCATTTTTGTGTGGTGGTTAATTTCACAGGGCTTGCCAGAGTAACTTAAGACATTGAATTCCCTGTCTAAGCAACCTGAAAGAATTGACTGAGATTGTAATAATTTTCTTGGTACATGATTGATGCACAAACTCTCAAGGCAATTAGAAACACAATTTTGCCAATCCAATGTTTAATTCTTTCTCACATTTTGTTAATATTCAAGAGCCAGAAATATGAGGAAACTGCGGCATTTTTTTTATTCCACAGGCACACAGCCTCCTTGGTCTAGCAGGAATGACTTACTCTGAACTGTTTAGTGTCAAGCCTTAAGTTATATTTGTCTCTGTTACCTCATTTAGGGAACAAACTGACCCAGAACTTACTCTGCTTCTGATCTGCATTTTCTGGGTAGCTTTAACACTCCTGAGTTCTCAGAAAATTGACAGGTGGGACCTCATTGCTTTCTAAAGGTTTCTAATATTTATGTAAGCTTTTGGTGCCTAATGAGGTACCCATAGCATCATAGAATCATACAATGCTTTGAGCTGGAAGGGATGTTAAAAATAATCTATTTCCAACACCCCTGCCACAAACACGGACAACTTCCACTAGCCCAGTTTGCTCAAGTCCTCCTGAAAGAATTGCTTAAAGGCCTTTTATTGTAGGTCAAGAGACATGCTCATTTTTGAAAGCTTTCAGGGTAGCTGTTTATATGCTCAAACTGAACTTTCTAGATTAATAAGGAAATTTTACTCCTATAAGACTTCAAAGACATCTCCCAAGACTTCCCCATATATGCTTTCACGTTACCCAGTCTGGCTTCAGAAACAATTAGTATTTTCCCTTCCCAGTACTTCCTTTCAAGTCTCAAATCTCTCATGTGGCAGAACACAAGTGAATTTGTTAATGTAGGAAGATGGTACAAAAATGAGCATGAAAAGAAATTTGGAACTTCAGATGGTTTGTGTATGATTTGCTGATATTGTCTTAAAACCTGTCATGGGTTCAGCCGTGGCAGTCATTTTTTCTCCTTCTTGTAGCTGGTGCAGTGCTGTGTTTTGACTTCTGGGCTGGGAACAGTTGCTTGATAGTGAGCATGTTTTGAGGGTGTTTTTGTTCAAGGTTTTTTCCAGCCAGGTGGAGGAGGGGAGTCCGGGAGGAAGGAGAGACAGGACACATGACCCAGGCTAGCCAAAGAGGTATTCCATACCATAGCACGTGATGCCCAGGATGTAACTGGGAGAGAGAGGGCTGGAGGGGGGGAGCTCTGGAGGAAAATGGAGGAGGGAGCACGCGGTGCTCGGCCGGGCAGGGTGGAGTGAGTTATGGGTTGGTGGCTGGTGGGGTGTTGTATTCTTTTCACTTGTTATTGGCTGTATCATTATTATTGTGTTATGCCTTAGCTGTTAAACCGTTCTTATCTCAATCCGTGGGGGCTACATTCCTTGGATTCTCCTTCCTAACTCTCCAGGAGTTGGGGGACTTGGTTTAAACCACGACAAACAAAAAATATTGTCTTAAGATACAAGATTCTAACATTTTAATATTCAATCAACAATTACTTGTAATATAAACAGGGGACTTAAATGTTACAATCAAGTACCTGGATATGAAAACACTGAGAAAAGTATTAGATTTAGAGTCTGCAGGTTTAACCACACAATCCTGTCTAAATCCTGAAGACAGTTGCAGAAATGTGTTTTATGTCACATTAATGAAAAGAACTGACATATGAGAATATTATTTTCATTAATATCTTCAATAAATGTCTTTTAGTAGTTATACTTTCCTACAATTTGCATACAAAGCTGATACTTCAGTCTGAGAGTTTGCTAATATGTTGATTAGCTGATGCTATGTTGCAGCATGAAAAGTTTTTTCCTTATTGACTGAGCAAAGTTGTCTAATGCAAAACATAATTATGTCCTAAGTAATAGAGGTCTTCCTTCAGGTGTCTGCTTGATTTATTTAGGCATGTCATTTACCTCTTTAATAGCACTTGGAAGGCAAAGAATCGCTGTTGAGATTTTGCCAGCCTTTCAGTTCCTGCATGGTAGCAAACTCTTATAAATCAGAAAGTTCAAGTGACTTTTATTCTTTTATAGTTTACCATTAATCTTTTTGGTATCTTGGTTTACACCACATGTAAAACTTATTCAAGAAATATTTGCAATATTCCTTGAATATCTATCTTTCTCAGGTTCATAGACTCTGAAAATATTTTTTTAAGGATCATTTTGAGACCATTACATACATTTAGTTTTAATAATCAGTTATCATTCTGTATCTGTATTAGATTTTATGTTAGAAATATTTAAAAAGTGGTATACTCTTAGGTATTTTAAAAGAGGTAAATGCTGAAGAAAAAAAGACATGGTTTTGTTGAAAACTGGGTTTCTATTGAAATAATTTTATAGATTAGGTATTCCACTGCAATAATGTTCATTTTTTTTTTGAGTTTGAAATTTATAAAAAAAAAATTGAAAGTTTGCTATGAATTTTTATTTTATTTTTTTGAAGAACACCAAAACAACAAACCAACTTTTTTGTCACCTGTTTAGGAAAAGATAAAGAAAAAGAGACCAAAAAATAAAGGTAAAAAAGAAGAGACCAAACTGAAATTGGAAGCTCTTTTTGGCCTAAAATCATTCCTACTACTGGCTTAAACCCCTTCTTCTGAGAAAATATGGTTTCTGAAGACCTCAAAGAAAGCATTAGCAGTTTTACAGCTGTATTAATGTTTCCTTGTAATAGCTGCATAAGGACCAAATATTGCCACTGTTATGTTTTTCTAGAATGTATCAATGAGAATTTTTTTGCCAAATTTTAAAATATGGGCATATTTCCTCAATCTTGTCACACAGTTAATTTCTTTTCATTTATTTGCTCTAGCGTTAGTCACAAGTAAACTTAACAAATGAGGAAGAAGCCCTACATGCTCTTCAGCTTCTCACCCAGTCATTGAGCACATTTTGGAAAAAGTGGTTGATACGGTTCAAACTGGAATCTAAATGCCCAGAGAGAAATGGAATAAGCTTTTTAACCTCATCATCACAACAGATCATTATGATCTTTTTGAGCCACCACAACCCAGTTTAACATAAATACATTTGTTCTTCACTTATTCATTGTTCCTTTTCTAGAGACTTTAAGCTGATAGCTGCCAGAGTTGTATATACCATTTCAGATGCTCTTTAAAACAGAATAGATATTCTGCATCCTAGTCACTCCATAAATTGTTATGGTAAATATTTAAATATATACAGTACTTGTTTATATAAGACATAATGACTTTAAATTGGGTTGATTAGATATGCCTGACTGAATGTACGTTAATAATTTGCTTTTCATCAATTTGTTCCAGAGCCTAGAGGGCTCTGAGAACATACAAAAAAAAATTTCCTAAAATGTTAAACAGGAAAACAATTTATCTGAACAGTGCATGGTAGTTCAAAATTAAAAAAAAAAATCATAATAGATTCATCTAGACACAGTTCCTAAAAGCAAAGAACCAAATGATTTGACAGCAGGCCTCTAGGAAAATTGTAGGCGAAATACAGAAGAAAGAGGGAATAAATGGATATTATCTTTTTATATAATATTCTGAGCTGTATTTGACACAGAGTTTTTGACCAAAGGCGTTTCTGCTTTCTGGTAGGCATGACATATACAAAAGGAGTAAGTCAAAGACTTTCTCAAACACTTCCTTAAAAAAAAAAATAAAAATCTTCATTTCAATTACAGATTTTCCATCCTTCTGTATCATCATACTGAATAAGCCAAACTAGAAATTTTTAAATATATTTTTAGACAGAACCCCTTCATGTTAATATTAATGGTGACTAAAAATTTCAAATAAAAGATCACCTAGTTCCTCAGAGATACCAATCTTTTGCATAAACTATGCATACAAAATGAGGATTCTTTCAGAGACTGATGATCAAAGTTTAATTTTCAATAAGCATGAAACGACACCAAAAGTTATTTGAATAATAATGTAATCGTTTTCTCCCTTACCAAGTCTTGTGGGCTTTAGTTCCCCATGAAACCACCTGAAAGCATGATTCAGCCACTGTGCCAACTCACCTGGCTTCTGGATTATTTCCTACATGTCCTGTGTGATATATGCCAGTCCAATCCAGGTAGCTCTCGCATGCTAGGGCATTTCACATGGCATTATGGATGTGTGCATGGACAGCTGGAAAAGGATGTCAGCATTCACAAGTGGTCAGTCAATACAGTTAATGGGGTCGGCATGTACTTCATCCAAACGACTGCAAGAGGCTCAATTCAGCTGCTGTAACATATTCAGCTCCCTGGGGCTGGATGCACGGAGGGTCTGAATCCTATTGGGAGGCTGCTGAAGGCCCAGAGGGATGCTACAAATTCTTTACAAATGCATTAAGCTTCTGTGTTGAAGTAGGGAGTTTAGTTTAGCACAGCAAAACGCTGAATGACAGTGTTTACAAATATGCCAAGTGTCTGGGGAGGACTCTGGTTCCACATGAAGACACTGAGGGCCATTTCAAATGTTCCAAAGCTCCTAAGAGTGCTGCACATTTAAGACCAATGGGAAACTGGCTCCCATATAATGCAGAAGACCTATGTCTGTGTATTGTTAATCAGACACTGCATGAAGTTGTCTTCTTGACTATGAATAATTGCTGAAGAAATTGAGCACTGAGGCAAAAGGTTATTAAGGAAACTTTCTTGTTAGCCTACCCCTAACCCTAACTTGTTCATTATGGAGCATTTACCAGACCTGCAGTTAGAATACATAACTAAAGTTTAATAGGTGTGAGTTTTTCACAAAAAAAAAAAGATTTTTGGTATGCTTTATGAGAAATGTGGAGAGAACTGATTCAGCTATGAAATTGTTATGTCACTGGCTACAGTTTCTCAGTTTTCTTCTTTCTTTTTAATATAAACCTGCTTGGCAGAAACACTCCAGCCTTGAGTATATCCCATTTTCATGTTAGAGTAAGCAAAACCACCCAGCAACTCTCATGGGACTTCTGTCCTTCCTCAACATGTAAATCTGATGCGTTTTGCATGGTTAGCCAGTTCAAAGGCTCTCCACCTCTTTTTCACTGATGTCAATAGCCATGTGAAACTCCACCTCCATGCAGCCCTCAGATCCAGTGCAGGAGTGGGATATATCTGCTTTTTCCTGATGCAGAGGCTGAAAGGTGTGAGAATGGGTCTGCAGAAGATTAGTTGAACCAGGCTGACTTTTCACACAGTTCGTATGATTAACTTCAGTGACCCTTGCAGTACCACTGTTTTTTTCTTCAAAATTTAATTTCTAAAAGGAGCAACCTCTATCCAGTGTCCACTGAGGGATTTAGCTTTGCTGTCATGCCATAAACTGACAAGCTACACAACTCACCAAAGTATAGAGTATCATGCATAGCACGCTTTGCATCACTGAATTTTTGTCCCTCTCCACTCTTCATTTCTACTCCATTGCTCATTGTTCCCTAGAAAAGAACAAACTAGCTCTTCAATTGAGCACTGTGGAAAAAAACTACTTTAATAACACCAGTAAAGTGCCTGGTTTTACATTATAGAAATGGTTGTCTTAGATTTATTTTCAGGGTTCTTCTTTCAAATCAAAATGTCTTTATTCAAAATTTCATGTACTTTCATCGAATGAAATATTTATTTTTCCTTACATGATACTTTTCCCTTTCTTTTAATTTAATGTTACGGTATTATTTTCAGAAACTGTGTAATTCCATAACACGGTTCCAAAATGAAAATGGGAAAAAAAATCCAACAAAACAACACAGAAGAAGGGTATTTTCTCTACAAAATACAGCTTCAGGGAAGTACCTCTTAATATTGCAAAACATAAATGAGTGTGCTCTAGAAAGCCAAGTTTCAGTCCAGCTATTAACATCCACAGGAATACAGGATGTAAAACTGCATTAACATTATCAAGGTGATGTGAAGTAACAAAAAAATCTGTTTGTCTGTATTACGATGAGTTGTAGAAGATGGTAATTACAGTGGGGGTCTTTGATGGATTTAGACCTTGAGCTCTGTGAAGTGTGCTGACAAATGTCTAAGTATTTCTATAATGACTCTATGGAGACCAGTGGGATTCAAAAACCTTACTACAGGATAAAGTGTTAGCAGGCAGAATGAAAATTCTATATGACTCTTGGCAGCTCTAAATGATGCAATTTTCACTTTATTCCAGGTGTTCTTCTCTTTTATTTAATATCAACAACATTTTTCCCTTGACTTCACTCACTGTAGTCACATGTAATCATATCAGCATTAAAATACAGATGCCCAAAGTACCTTTCATATTAGTGCACAGTAGCCAAGGTTTATTATCCTATGATAAATCAAAACCTTTTTATAGGATATTATTCAATAAACGTCACGAAAATAATCTGTTTAACTTATACTATCATTCATATTCTTTAAAACTATGTAGTCTGTACTGGTAAAAAGCAAAGAAGATACTGATGTGTTCCAAAGTGGTATTACAGGCTATGGCTGGCCAGAAAGCAGGACTACCTGTCGAGTCCAAATCAGACTGAAATAAAAATAAAATATAGTAATAAATTGTCATCTCAGGCCTCTCTGTAGCTGTTCCATGAAACTGATGTTTTTCATAGCCACTTGGAATCCCAGGCTCTCTAGCAAAGAGACAAAATGAATTGGTGTAGCTCATATAGCTGCTCCAACCTGTGACACCACCACAAGCAAGTTTGCCACTATGTGCAGTGTGCCATCACTGTCTTGATTCAATGTCAAGATGCTTGCTTAGCATATGAACCTGGGGTTTTTTTTTGCAGTGAACTTTTTTCTTATGGTTCATTTTACTAAGTAAGGAGTAATATATTACTTTATATAGCATATCTTATTTGCCTAAGTTTTCAAGTTATTTATAAATAGAAGTTTTTAAATCAGTCATGTGTTACATTTGCTTATTTGATTTATTTATTATAAGCTGTGGAAGCTGGTCAGCTCGTACATTATTTATAGAAAAAGAATTGTTTTCTTTCATTTTAGCCGAATTGTATCTTCTGCCAGAAATTGTATTTTGTGTGTTCTCATTAATATTCAAAAGGGCTGTTCACTGCAGGCAAGTTTTAAAACCTGTATAATTAAAATTTTTCTCACAATGTTCTACAGAACAAGATTTCCAGAAAAAAAAATCAGCCCTTGATATATTGCCACTATTTATCAGTGTTAAATTTCTTTTATTTCTGAAGTGAAGGAAATGTAAATCAAACTTAAGGCACAGGGTTACCAAATCCTGCCAGTCTTCAGTTCTTCATAAGTCAGCACCATGTACTTTGAGAGCACTGGGAAATGGCTACTGCATATCAAAGGTATGAGGAGATCCCTGTGTCCCTATGCTATTCATGTAAGTCTGCAGTGCCGAGTCTTTTCTGACTATGGTTTAAGTAATAACATTATGCAAAGTTCTGGAAGACAAAGGAAGCAGAAGCCCTTTTCCACCTACGAGTTTTGATTTACTTTTGCTAGTGACTCCTGATGAGTCTGCAGTGTAATCACTAAGCTAGAGAGTCCCTGGTTTGTTTTTGGTCTTCTGGCACCAAGATTTTCCTGGGTTGGTTTTTTGTGGACTCCAAGGCATGAGAAGCTGGGTGAAGCCCTCTTTCCCCAGTACCCCTTCCCTTTCTGCATCCTGATGGATAGGACATTCTGCCAGGAAGGCGAGGACTTGGACCTGAGTCTTATCAAGCTGGGAACACATAGTCTCCCATATTTTGTTGTGGTAGCACCATCCCCATCTCCTCTAGTGTGGATTTCATTGTTTGGTAGTTCCTCGCATAACCTTTGATATTTTTAAACTGCCCTTCTGAGACATGATCTTGATTTGTGTGCTGTATGTGAAGCATGGGTGTCTATGTGACACGTAGGTATGCAGTGGGAACAAAAACCTGGATTAACTCCCAGTGTTAAAGTCTTGTAAGAGAAAATTCAGTTAGTATCCTAAATTAGGATGATCCTATGCTTTTGCTGCAGTCAGAGAAGCAGTGTGGTAATACCCAGAATGTAGCTGAAATGTTTTCCCTTTTTCCACTGAGTTTAAGGGTGACTTATAAAAATAATGTTACTTATTTTGGCAGTGTTGAAAAAAGTAAAGTTAGATGGGATGGAACCAGGCTCTTATGCTTGGAAATTAATCACTGAATCTAATTTTAAATACCTAAGCGATTGGCTTCTGCACTACACTACTTGCAAACTATACAGCTTCATTCCTTTTTTATTTTCTCAAAATGCTATCAAGCTGAAAAGACTGCCATACTGTCCTCAAATGTCCTGAAGCCATTTTTCCTCCTTACTACTCCCTGCTGCTTTACAGATTGATGCAGCATACCATAGTCAGACCTGCATGTAGCTCTTTCCACACTGAAAAGGTGCCAATGAATGTGTCCACGATAAGAATGAGTCTGCCATTATTCAGTGCTCTTGAAAATCTGGGCAAGTAAGTATATTTGATCTTGTCAGCAATCTGCAGAATAGAAGCCAGTTTGAATGAAAGTTTGCTCATTGGCTCATCTAGCTCTTGGTAGTTCATTGAATGCAATATATTGGGTACTGTATTATTTTAGGACATAAGCAGTAACCCAAAAAAATTTCATTTTGCTTAGTTGCTCTCCAGACACGGTATATTTGTAAGTATTTCACCTGAAAGAACAGGAAATAATGCATCCAGACACAACCAAATGCATTACCAGATTCCATTGCTCTATATAGTTTCTTCCACATGTAAAATGTCCGTAATATGTCTTCAGTTTAGGTTCAGATGTCAACTTTGGTAATGACTCAAGGATTAGACAGTGCTGTGTGAACAGTATTTTCATGTCTCCATGGCTGGTAAGAAACTTCACAGTTTTCATTGTGGAAAAAGGAGGGAACCTGTTCCTCTTGCTTTAGAAATCATAAAGACCTCCAGCTTTCAAAGTTCAAAACCCAGTACTTACTGAACATTTCCCACAGTAGCATAATAATAGTATGATACAATTGAAAGGTCCTATCACAATGAATTTATATTTCTGAATCTAGATGTAAAGCAGGCTAGTTGGTTGATCAGCTTTCTGATCAACCATCAGAACCATCAACTTTTTCAGCCACCATGGAAACATCTTTCCCGACGTACACCTACCTCACTGACCAGCTTTCTAACCCTTGGGGAACAAAACAGTATGCAGTCAGGAGTTTCCTGGCACCTCAGGCATTCATCTCTCCAGGCTGCCTGTCTCTTCAACTTACCTGAAGCTTGGAAAGCTGGCAGAACTGAAATTCTGTTTATGTCTTTTATACCTTGGTTTTCTTTTTTTTTTTTTTTTTTAATTTGACCTTTTCTCCTAATTTGGAGGACAGAGGTCATTAAAGATAAAATCCAGTTATTATGAAGAATAGAAATTTTATGTTGTAGCAAACTCTAGTAATCTGTGCTGAAGTACAACAATACGTTAACTTGCAGTACTGTAACACCCTTGTCAAGGATAAAGTAAATGCTTCAGTAGTACTAAAAAATTTCTATCTGCTACTGGGCAATGATGCATATTGTTAAATTCTAAACAATTATAAATACAACCTTGTCATTTACAGCCTTGGAATTATATACCCCTGATACATTGTGAAAAATTTTTATGGGGTTCAGAACTAATATAAAAATGATAAAAAATAATGTATACTATATTGGATCCTGTATACATAGAATCTTTATAAATGCTCAGAGTTTGCCTGAATATAGCTAGGGTCCATACAGTAACAATTTAAAAAATTACTGATATGCTTGGATAAAATCATTATTCTTTTAGCTTTCAAATATCAATTACATTGAGAATATTTTAAAAGTTACATAAAAAAATCAATAAATACTATGAGAAAGGATCACAAGGGCAAAACACTAAAGTGAATACTCTGCTTTTACAGAGCATTCTTTGTGCACTGAAAGCCTTTCAAGATGTCCAGCCCTTCTGATCTGGCACAAATTCAGTTTCAAAGTAAGCTGATATATCTAGCTGAAGATACAGTGAAAGACTGTTTCCACTCACTGTAATTTCTGTCCCTACCTAGCCTGAAGTCATGACAGACTTTTTTCAGAATATGCTTTGATGGTAATATGAGTTGTCTTAATAGGTCAACACAGACAAGCATGAAGAAAGAATTAGAAAACTATTTCTCATAAAATTAACCCATTTGAGAAAGTTAATAACTATTGACAAAAGAACATTGATCAAAGAAAACCATGAAATCTAACAGTTATCTTGAAAAGGTAGCACAGAAATATGTATATTAAATAAAATTACATTAGACTTTAAATCATGTTAACATCAAAGTTGTCATCTGAGACTAAAAAAGCAACAACTTTAGAAATAATACAGCAAATATGTTATAAGGAGTTGTAGATGTGTAGTCAAGGATGATAACAGGTTTGGGCTTCTGTGGTACCTTTCATCTAAGGATCATAATGTATTTTAAAATCCACCCTGCTTTACCTGGTTGATAATGAATGTGGGATTCAAGTCAGGAAATGGATAGCTTGCCTCTTGGATAAAGGCAAAATGAAGATAAAACTGCAGGGGTTGGATTTACTGCAACCGACTTGAACTCTAAAAATAAGCCTCTACTTTAAGTCATCCAGGCCCTTTCTACAGTTAACATAGGCAAATAGAAAGAAGATGATTCATCTTACTTCTCTGACAAACCTAACTTAAGATGTGGTTACAATTTCTCAAGAATGGCACTTTCAAAATGTTTATTTCCAAGGAGCTGTGGACCTTACCCTGAATGCTGATGTCTACAGTGCAGAATGTTTAGAGTCCTGTGACAAACAGCCTCAGGTGCAAGGAGACATCTAACAAGCTTAAACACAAGTCATGGGACATGAAATCCGCCATGAACCTTCTGAGAGATCTACACTCCTTCCTAGATCTGTCTGGCTTTACATTAAAACCAGTGCAGAGAGAAGAAGAAAAGTCCATGGTCTGATGGTAGTTAATATTAAATGTGGGCAAGCTTAGAAACTAATAAGCAGTTATTATTGGAGAAAGAGTAAAATGAAAACAGAACCTTTTACATTACTGATCAATATTTTGATCTATCATCTTAACAGTCTTGCTGAGATATTAAAGACTTAAAAATGTAGTTTGGATTTTTTATTTCCACCAAGAGAAAATAAGCAGTAGCATTTGTTTTTATGTGTACGCACACTGCTCTCAGGCTGCTTTGTGAAAATGAGGCAATCACCTTAAATCCAAATAGTTTCCCAAATACCTTTCACTCATACCACATGATATTGCCTATTTCTTTCAGGGCATCAATATTTTGTACTCCCTTCCCCCTTAAATATATATATTTAGTAAAGATTTTGAAAGACAGGACCTCAGGGGTCATCTTTTACTCTCTTGTCCTCTTTTCTTGCAGTGATATGTTCAGATGCTATAATGAGATGCATAATCTATTCTTCTGTATTCTTTTTAAGTTAATCTTTCGTGCTCATAATTAGACTTCGGATTGGTGACTCCCTGGATATTTGCCTCTCTAATGAATCTTTTCCCTTCTAACTTATCTTCTTATTGATACAAAAAAAAAATCCATCCTGGTAAGGTCAGAGTTATGCTATCTTATGACTTGAACAATTATACAAACTTGCTTTTCCTTAGCTTCATTCAGGCTGATCTGCAAATTTGACCTTCCTACCAAAAGACTTGTTCTTTCTTAAGCTGTTGACTTAAACATCATATCTGTGACCAAGTCACACTTCAGTTTTAAGACAGATGTTTTCCTCCATGAATAAAGTATATGTACCCATAAATAAATGTAACTGAAATAAGTTTATTCTGATTGAAAGAAAAACATGAAGAAAATAAAGACTAATTTTCATGTTGGGATACATGAAAATAAAGACTAATCTTCTGTTATAGTTTATCTGCAGCCTGTAACAGTCCCACACAGCTGCTCACTCATCCCCTCTTTCCTCCTCCCCAGGTGGG
The DNA here is from genome assembly GCF_012275295.1 of Melopsittacus undulatus. Taxonomy (NCBI): domain Eukaryota; kingdom Metazoa; phylum Chordata; class Aves; order Psittaciformes; family Psittaculidae; genus Melopsittacus; species Melopsittacus undulatus. The sequence goes on along the minus strand of NC_047529.1, from coordinate 25,020,134 downwards.
ATGGGGAGGAGGATAGAAAGAATAAAACCAGTGAGCTGAGATAAGAACAGTCCAATAACTAAAGTACTAACTAAGCATTATATTGTAGTAGCTACTGGTAGCTACTGATACTGCTACTACTACTAATAATAAGGGAAATGACAAGGGGAGAGAATACAAAACTAAAAGGGGAATGGAAAAACAAACAATAAACACAAGTGATGCACAATACAATTGCTGACCACTTGCTGACTGATGCCCTGCACAACCTAGCAGTGATCTGGGCCTTCCGGGTAACTCTGAACAGTTCATATACTAGTTCATGATGTGCTGTGTGTGGTATGGAATACCCCTTTGGCTAGTTTGCGTCAGGTGTCCTGTCTCTGCTCCATCCCAGCTCCTCCTCACTGACAGATCATGAGAGACTGAAAAGTACTTGGTCAGGACATAATCAGGATCAAGGAAGTGCTGCTAAGCAACTAAACCATTGGTGTGTTACCAGCATTATTCCCAGACTAAAGCCAAAACACAGCACTGCACCAGCAAATAGTAAGAAAATTATCTCAGCTGAAACCAGGTCACCTGCATACTGTTCATTACAGTGATGCTAAAGAAGAAGGAAAAAAGAAACCTACAGGAACGTATAGTGTAGAAATACTGTGACAAAGAGGCTATTGTTATATTGCAATAGGAACAGAAGAAATGCTGTTCTATGGAGCAGAGGATCATTACTGATGTTTATACAACCAAAAGATAAATATACTGATTAAATGTCATGACGATATAAAAAATGACTGCCATTAAAAATGTCTTTTTAGGCTCAGGCAGCATTTTGTCCCTACTTCTGGGAACAATCTTGAGGCTCCCAGAGACAGTGTATACCAGTTTCAGTATTTCCAGAACATCCTCTTTCTTCCTTGTCAGCAGCTGCTGGATTTATGTGTAGGTCAGAACACTCACTGGCTATTTTCTAGTTACCCAGGGGAGGAAATTTAAGCAAGATGTTAGGAAAATTAATGAACATTGTCAACAGCATAGATTTTCTTCTCTTAGTACTCCCTTGAAAGATTAAACTGAATACACAGTTTTTGAGGAATTTTAAGCACTGCTTCAATAGCAGGCATATATAAATGCTAAAAAGACCTTTTTACTAGCTAAATGTTCAGGGATGAAAAGATTCTGGTTGTTTTGTTGGGGTTTTTATCTTATATTCTGTAGCAGAAACAGAAAGCCTGAAAAGAGAGCAGGTACAGTACAGTATTGCCCTAGAAGAAGCAAAATTTTAGGTCAAAAGTGGCTATCGGGTAATACAAAAAAAAGGAGACCCTGAATGAAAAGGAAGGTTTCATTTCAAGATTCCCAGGATATAATATATTCTCAAACATATCCCTGAGATATAAAGAAGTCATGTTGGCAGTCTGCTGCCACACTTTGGGACACAAATATCCCACATTTGACATTCTCCTGAAAGAACAGAAATACAGTTCATCTCTGTATACCATCTTTATTTTTAAATAGGATCATAGCATCATAATATATTTCATATTGCAAGGGACCTCTGTAGGTCTCCAATCCAGTCTCCTGTTCACAGCATGGTCAGCTGTGAGCTCAGAACAGGTTGCTTAAGTTTTTATCCTGCCAGATCTGAAAAACCATCAAGGATGGAGGCTGAACAACTCTTTTGGGCAACTCATTTCATTGCTTAACTGACCTCATAGGCTTTTCCTTATACCCAGTCTGAACCTCTCTTGTTTAAATTTATGTCAATTGTCGCTTATCCTTCCATGATTCACTGCTGTGAAGAGCCTGGCTCCATCTTCCTAACATTCTTACAGGTATTGGAAGGTTGCCATTAAGACCCCACCCACCATATGTCTCTTGTCCAGTCTGGAGAAGGCTAGGCAGCAGTTATTTGGAAAGTGAAATTCAGGTTACAACTTCTCAGGAGTAGCAATTTGTCACCAAGGAATGATCCACCACAGACAGCAAGAAGGACCACTACAGAATAGGCTAAACAGTCTGGAAGCAGGAATGTCAAAGAAAGTTTCCCTTAGTGGTGAGATAGAAAACAAAACAGCCAAGGTATTGTCTTGTAGAAATACTGGAACGCAAGTACTCAGGGGTCACCTTTGGGCAGCAGAACTGGGCTGGGGGATAGACCCAACACCACATTGAGGTGATTGATGTTGATGCTCACATGACTGCTGCAGGTTTAAGTGTGTATAAGGAATGGGCTCGTGATGCATCTTTGCAGACTCCTTGTAGAACCACCTGTGGCCATAGGACTCTAATGCATTGTTTGTTAATTTCTTTATATTTAAGCACAAATGTGCACTTACTTCACCTCAAGGATGAATGCCCCTACAAAGGCTAAAGCTTGGCTGGAGTTGAATTGTGCAAGGGATATCAAAGGCAGCAAGGTAAAGCAAAAAGGTAGAAAAAATGAGGAAAGGTTTAAGTGCGATGAATAGATTAGTGGCTACTGCCTTGACTAGGAACTGGATTTGCTTTCAGGTGAAAGAGTACCACTGATAATGGTAACATCTACTCATCGCAATGGCAGATCAACAGCTGAACAACTTGTAATCCACTAATTTGTCAGCTACTAGAAAACAACAAGAAAACAAGAAATTTTAAACATGGGAAAGATCCAAAGAATTAAGTGATAATGTTCCCATTTAGGAAGCTACACTGGAGCTTTTGGGATCCATCATGTACTTAGCATTAAATGTCTGCTTAATTAGTATGTTAAATTATAACATGAAAATTATGATTCTTACTTTGATATTACTCAGTAAAAAAGGCTGTTCTGACCCATTTGGTTGAGTTATTGCTAGTCTGCTTGGCCAACCAACCACATTTGAAAGACTGGATACAAAGAAACCACCAGTGATCCTGGAGGAGCACATGCTAGTCTTGGTGACACAAGTGGTAGGAGTAGCAACACTGTCAGGAAGTGCACATTGCTAAGTACTTTTTGCCAGATAATCTGGGAGGTTTTGCTTAAATCTCCTAGCTCTAATGAAATGGATATGAACACCTGCAGTCTAGTTCTGAGCCTGTGAGAACATGGAAATTCCAGCAGGATGTGGTAACAGCTGAGCTTTCCTCTAAATCCAGCCAAGAGGTTTGGCTCCTAATATCAGGATACCCAAGAGGTTTCAAAGATTCTGCAAAAGTAAAGTGATTGAACAAACAGTTCCCAAAACTCATCTGACTTACGTGTGCAACTGTCAAGATGTACTGACAATAGAAGGAATATTTTTCCTGGATGAAAGAGAAGATCAGGCAGCATTTTAAGCAAGTGCAATGGCTTCACAGATGGTGGGTATCATACAACACAGTTCATCAGATTGTAATGAGTCAATGAATGTGAGATAATATGAAGTGATGATACAAACTGATGCTGGCATTCTATTTCATATTAAGAAATGCACAATATTTTCCTAGAAACAGGTAATTACTTATACATTATATGTTCTTTTTAGTCCTCAGAAGAGGGGAAGGAATGTGCAACTATGGCACAGATGTCTATTTATAATTTCAGGATTAAAAAGGGCATTTTGAAATCTTAAAATAATAGTTAAATTTTGCTCTAAGAAAAAACCCCAGCTGTTATGGAAGTCTCATGATGGAAACTTTTTAGCATGTGACATGCCTTAGGAATATTCAGATTTCTGTTTGACATTTTCTAGAGTACCATAATCTAACATGACTAACAGTCTGTACTGTAGAAAATGGAGCTTGAAATAAACCTGTGTTTTATTAAGTGCCACTGTAGATAAAACGGTTGGTTGTACTTTACCTAGTAATTCCTAAAAAAATATTTCTGTGAAGGCTGCTCAGGATACTTAGATCACTGTTGGATACTTAGATCACTATTGCATGGTCCCTGAAGAACTAGAATGAGGAAACAGTGTGTGCATTACTGTTAAATGGTGTGTTAAGATGACGTTATCTTAATGCGTGGAAACCCCTTTGTTATTTATCTGAATCCTGTTGAGTTGTTAATGGTTTTAACTAGCCAGTTCCCAGCTTCATTATTTTTTAGTATTTGTTTTGCTAAAGAATTAGGAGTTTTACTCATGTAACTGAGATAACCTATATTAGCAAAATTATGATAATTAATCAGTATGAACGGAAATACCCCGATTAAACAAAAGCATTTTCTAAGTTTTGCTAAGCTTTGTAAGTCCAATTTCTCTTTGGTTACTGGGAATAGTATTCATGAAACCAAGCTGTAAGATTAATGTCACTGAATCAGTGGCAAAGATAATTATTTTTATTTCTCCTGGAAAGCAAACCCTTAAGGCCTGTTTGTTTTCTGGTTTACGCTCATAAATTCTTTAAGATGACAAAATAAAATGACTAACAGGTGTTAAATGTAAGTATTGCCAAAAGTATCTGTTAAAAATCTTGAAGAGACATTTGTCAAAAATTCCTTTTGATAGTGCAAGACCTCTAATGCATGCTTTTATGCAGTTTGTGCGTGTTTATGCAATACAATCTGTTTACCTTTTTTGTCTACTTAAACTTCACTTACTTTATATTTTTATGTATTTAAAATATCAAAAGGGTCACAATGACTTTCCAAATAGTTTATCAAAGACTTTGAGGGTCACAGTGACTGAACTGATCATGATTGGTATCATCACAAACCCTCGGCATGTGTTGTATCAATATGCTCATCAGTATCAAAACATCACTACATTCTTTTGAACAAAGTCAATAATGTTACAGATTGAAACAGAAAAGTATGGTTTTGCTCATCACCTAAGTAAGAAAAAAAGCTTATCTTGTGTCAAAGGCACATCATTCCTCCTGCAATTGTTCTAAGAAACAACATACACTCAGCTGTGCAACAGCTTTTTACTAACTTATGTGTGATGACCACAACCTTCTGTATTACCCACACAGTTATTTCTATTGAGAATCTGCAATTTTACTTGTGTTGTTATTTTGAGACATAGTACTCCAATGAAAATAGAGACAATTTTCATTATTATATGAGTCTAAGCTTACTTCTAATTTTTTCAGATAATATTATCAATTGCCACAATTGTCTTTCTAATAAATTATGCAATCATAGAATTACTATTCATGAAATCAGAATGACAAAAAGTATATTACTGAAAAGATTCTAAAACTACAGTCCAAATGCTCAGCAAGACTCCTACAGTTCAAATTATAAATTCCATTTAATCTTCATAGATTACATACAGAATCACAGAATCATAGAATAGTTAAGCCTGGAAAGGACCTTAAGATCATCTAGTTCCAAACCCTCTGCCATGGGCAGGGACACCTCACACTAAACCATGTCACCTAAGGCTCTGTCCAACCTGGCCTTGAACACCGCCAAGGATGGAGCATTCACAACCTCCCTACGCAACCCATTCCAGTACCTCACCACCCTCACAGTAAAGAACTTCTTCCTTATATCCAATCTAAACTTCCCCTGTTTAAGTTTTAACCCATTACCCCTTGTCCTATCACTACAGTCCCTATTGAATAGTGCCTCCCCAGCATCCCTGTAGGCCCCCTTCAGATACTGGAAGGCTGCTATGAGGTCTCCACGCAGCCTTCTCTTCTCCAGGCTCAACAGCCCCAACTTTCTCAGCCTGTCTTCATATGGGAGGTGCTCCAGTCCCCTGATCATCCTCGTGGCCCTCCTCTGGACTTGTTCCAACAGTTCTGTGTCTTTTTTATGTTGAGGACACCAGAACTGCACACAGTACTCCAAGTGAGGTCTCACGAGAGCAGAGCAAAGGGGCAGGATCACCTCCTTTGACCTGCTGGTCACACTCCTTTTAATGCAGCCCAGGATACGGTTGGCTTTCTGGGCTGCAATCGCACACTGCAGCTGCCTCATGTTCATTTTCTCATTGACCAACACCCCCAAGTCCTTCTCCACAGGGCTGCTCTGAATCTCTTCTCTGCCCAACCTGTAGCTGTGCATGGGATTGCTCCTACCCAGGTGTAGGACCTTGCACTTGTCATGGTTAAACTTCATAAGGTTGGCATCAGCCACCTCACAAGTATGTTGAGGTCCCTCTAGATGGCACACTCAATCCCATTGTCCGCATCACCGACAAAGACCGGTGCCAACACTGATCCCTAAGGGGCACCACTCGTTACTGGTCTCCAGCTGGACATTGAGCCATTGACCACCACTCTTTGTGTGCAGCCATCCAGCCAGTTCTTTATCCACTGAGTGGTCCATCTATCAAATTGATGTCTCTCCAATTTAGAGACAAGGATGTTGTGTGGGACAGTGTCAAACACTTTGCACAAGTGCAGGTAGATGTCATCAACCACTCTGCCCCTGTCCATCAGTTCCATAGCCCCATCATAGAAGGCCATCAAATTGGTCAGGCAGGATTTCCCCCTGGTGAAGCCCTGCTGGCTATCACCAAGCACCTTGTTGTTTTTCATGTGCCTTAGCATGCCCTCCAGGCAAATCTGCTCCATGATTTTGCCAGGAAGAGAGATGAGGTTATCTGGTCTGTACTTCCCTGGGTCATCCATTTTGCCCTTCTTGAAAATGGGGGTTATATTTTCCTTTTTCCAGTCATCAGGAACTTCACCTGACTGCCATGATTTTTCAGATGTGATGGCCAGTGTCTTAGCAACTTCATTTGCCAGCTCCTTCAGGACCCATGGATGGATTTAGATGGTCTCGAACCAAGTCCTCTCCTACAGTGGGCCTAAAGGTTTCATTCTCACAGTCCCTTCATCTGCCTTCCAAGACTTGGGTGGTGTGGTCAGAGATTTTGCTGGTCAAGACTGAGGTAAAGAAGTCATTAAGAACCTCAATCTTCTCCATACCCAGGGTAGCCAGTTCTGATAGCTTCCGGAGAGGGAAGCTTGTCCCTAGTCTCTTTTATTTGCAATGTAACTATAGAATCCCTTCCTGTTATCTTTAACATCCCTAGCCAAGTTTAATTCTAACTGGGCCTTAGCTCTCCTAACCTGTTCCCTAGCTTCCCAGACAACATCCCTGTATTCTCCCCAGGCAGCCTGTCCTTGCTTCCATCTTGCTATATCCTAGCTTTGTTACTTTAGGAAGACATTCAGTGATTCCTAATGATATACAGTAATATTTAAGGTGCTATGATATGTCATTTAAGTTATTCTTGTAGGGGGAAGATGGCATTTTATTGTACTTCAGAGAACAATTGAAACCAAGTCCTGGTGTCTGTGCTTTCACTGAAGTTACTTTAAGCATGAAGATGTCCCAGTACCAGGTGGGAAAAGACCTCAAGAGTCATCTGGTCCAACCTTTTCAGGCAAAGCATGATGTAGACAAGATGGCACAGAACACTGTCCAGCAGTGTCCAATGTTGGGAAATCCACCACTTCCCAGGCAAGATTATTCCAATGGCTGATTGTTCTCACTGTGAAAAATTTTCCTTCTTTGTCCAGTCAGAATCTCCGCAGGAATAACTTGTGCCCATTATCCCTCATATTTTCCATTTGACTCCTTGAAAAAGGGAGGTCTCTGTCTTTGTAGCTACTCTTTAAATACTGGGAAATTATCAGAGTTAACTGTTAAATAGTTTGCATAAAAACATGCTTCAGATGAATTCTTTACAATTACAGTAGATGGAAGCAACATGTGCAAGGTAGTACATAAGGGCCATTTAGCTAGCTGTGTATATCCATCATTAGAGAAATATCAATACCCCTATACTGGCTCGCTTTTGCTGCAAAGTTAATGCTCTTAGGATCCATGTACATCTTCTGCAAAGGCACCAGTTAGTTCTGCTGATCTCTATGCTGACCTTCACTGAAAGGCATAGACTGATCAGTCCTTTGGTAAAGCTTTCTAAGACATATTTGGATCCTTGAAACATGTTCAGTACCACTATTGGGTACACTTGGGAGTGGGGAAAAGTATCTGCCTCACATCCAGCATGCCAACTGGGGAGGAATACTCCTGGGTATTAAAATCTGTTGATTTGGCTGCTCTTAATAGTCCTTACTTCTGAATTTTACAAGAACAGGAACAAATTGCAAAATGCATGAACAAATTACAAACAAGAAAAGACTTATTTAATGAAGCTAACTATTAATCATCCCATAAGACAAGACCTACCTATACAAACAAACAGTACCTTCCGCCCCAATATTAAAATCCTTTTTTTTTTTAAAACAAGAAGCCATTTCCAGCATTCCTTCCTGGGTAAGCAAGAATCAAATAAAGTTCAACAGCACCACAGGTAAAGTCCTGAACTGTGCACTGATACCAGCTGTTGAGCTGGCTCAGTGGCAGATCCTCAGAAAAGGACCTGGGGACCTGATGGATGCAGGTCAGTGTTGTGCCCTGGCAGCAGTAAAGACTAAACATGTAGAGAGCTGCAGCAGTAAAGGCTAAACGTGTAGAGAGCTGCACCAGTAAGTGCATAGGCAGACAGTCAAAGGACATGATCTTCCCCTTTGTTTTATACCCATGGGGTTGCGCGTGGAAAAGTGTCCAACTTAGTCCTCTTCTGGCTAAAAAAGAAATGCAAAAAAAAATGCAGTCTGGCAAAGGGCCACTAAAACGGTTAGGGGAGCAGCACAGGACATATGAGAAGCTAATTCTTCTAAGTCTTCTGAGCTTGGTTTGAAATAAAGGTCCAGTTTTGCAACTTTTGATCATATTAGTGAAGTTTAGTAATATGAATCCTTTTTATTTCTGATGGCAAAGAACTGATTTCACACATTGGAAGGTTACAATGGTATATTGATGAATTGAAGAAAGCTGCAGAGAAAGCAGGAGAGCATTTTTCCCCCCATTACTTCAAAGACTCCTTTTTAATCAAAATATATTGAATGCCTAAAGCAGTAAGTGACTAGTAAGAATAAAATTTCTCAGCACTCTAGATCTAACTGAATTTTGCCATTCTAAAGATCAAGAGCCTAGATGGGACTGTTGTCTGTGTGCAGGGAAGGGGTGAAGCTAAAGGAATGATCAGAGCTTAATGCCATTACAGAACTGAGGGATGGAAACTGTATTCTGTTTATGGATTGATCAAGATTCAGAGGTAGCCACAGGTCTGTATTGACCCTTTACATTAGCAGAAACCCTGCTTTCTGAGACGTCAGCATTGGCACAAGAGATCTTGGGAAACCTGTTACTCCGCATCTCTGGTAGTCTGCTGCTATTTCAGTTGCTGCTTTGGTTACTGCCGCTACATAATTGCCTGTGAGTAGATTTACTACTATGACTCACTAAAGATATTTCAGATATTGAAACACCTACACCTTATCTAATAACCTATTAAAGATGTTGCTTTTTGAGGTCTCTGCATTCATCTTCAGTTTCAATACGCAAGAATCAGTACAATCAGATACGCAGGAGCACTAAAATAGGCTGGGATGTCACACTGAGCTTTTGATGTTCCCCCCAACCTTGTATCTTGAAAAGGTAACACTATTCAAGAGGCTTTTTTCCCCCTGCCCATGTTGTCTGTCCTGTGAAATACATATTGTACACAAGGTCACTAGGGAATACAGGGCTTCGGCCAGCTGTGAGCAATAGTCTGTGATGCTGGAATTCATTTGTGTGTTGTAATGTGCCGTGTGCAGCCTAGTGAGATTTTAGACTGATACTTTATCTCTGACTATCCAGTTTACATCACCTTGTGTTGCTGTTATGAATTCTCACTGAAGTATCTTGGAATAGATAAAAATTAGTAAATCTGTGTATTACAGTTTTCAGCCAGAAGTGGGACAAAAAAAAATATAGATGTTTAATCCGTTTCATTCAGTCAATATTATTTGGACAACCATTGTCATTGTTTCCAACTCTACTGCAGCCACCCCGATTCTGTATCCTTCTTTCACCACATACTCCACACCAGATAAACTCCATTAGGCCACCTGAAAGTAATGACTGTCACAAGACACTGCTAGTCACTTTACTGGCAAATAGAAACAAAGCAGATGTTTAGGCTCACCTGACTTTAAATCATGGAAACTAATTAACTTACACACCTCTACACAATTGGCACTGTATTTGACTAGAAGATAAGGAGGGACCTTCACCTGTTAAAACCATAAGTGTCAAAAGAAAAACCAAAAGTATTCACCTTGCACTCGACTCACTTCGGCCTGGGATTTTGTCAATCTAAAACTTCACCACATGATGGTGTTCATCATAGCATTAACTATGAAGTTTTAAGAAAAGTTAGAATTGGAACACTTTCTGACAGATATTTAGTTTACCACTTAGCACAAAATGTGAGATTATTGTCCTTGAAGAAAAATAAAAAGATGCTAAGTCCAATTACAGTTACTAAGGGGGTTGGTGATAGTGAGAAACTCTTAGGTTCTCTTCCTTAAAGAGAGCTTACAATCCAGGGTTGCAAGACAAGATGTACTATCACCCTTCACTTGTAGAGCTAGGCTAACCTTTGCTAATGTCTCCCTGTCTCCAGCTGTCTTCTCTTCCTTTCTGCATGGGTGTTTTGATGGTGCTGCAGAGGCCCAATGCAAGATTAATGTGTGAATTTGAACAGTATCCTGGTTCCTAGGGGCAGTGGGTGTGAAAAATCCAAGTGTACAAAAGAAGTTTAAAGCCCAGTTTCCTTGCCCTTCAGGCTTCTCTACACAATCATTTAAATAACCAACAAATATCTCTTTTGGCACCATCTTTGAAGCAAGCTTTTTGTTTTATTAACCTTTCCCTAGTCATAGTCCTGGTGAACTTTCCAGGGAGCAGAAGATCAGGGTTCAAAGGCCTTCCTGCTGCTGAGTCAAAAATGTTGGTCTTTTGCTCCTTTGCTCATGTTTCAATCACCAGTCTGAGGGGCTTTGCACTGACAGCTTGTACATGGGTATTCTAAGTGGGGAATTTTGGTAGAAACACACACAGACTTTTAATCCTTGAACAGACTGCAGTACTGGCATGTCTCAAAATATAAGGTGCAGTTGAACTTTGGCCTGCTAAGTCTTCTAATATAGATGCAGCATTTTTGTTGCTGGGGCATTTAGACAGGTAAGCAGGGATTTCAGCTCCTTGGTCTCTTCATTATGTACCAACACACAGGTTCACAGAGTCATTTAGAATCCTAACTCCCACTTAGGTTTAATTTAAACTGGATGCAAGCTCCTAAGTGCCATTGAGAATCTGAATGTTTAATTTTAGTTTAAGTGAAACTTAGGCACTTTTAGATTCGGAGAATTAATCACTATAAATCTGGGCTGAGTTCCAAGTTCCAGCAAGTTTGAAATTTCTTAGTTACATACTATTCTCTTTAGATGTCTGTTCCCAAAGGATATTTTATCCTTTTATTGAAACTGAATATTAAAGCAACTATTAAAATTCATACTGTCCATGAGTAGAAATTTGGTGAAATAAAACCAGATTAGATACATCTCTATACAAGAACTGGCACTTTGAAAATGGTAAGGGCATAAAAATTCCCATATTTCAAGAAGTGAAAAATACTGCACATTATTCCACACAGAGTTTTTATTTCTTTTATCCTTTTTTTTTTTTTACTTTTTTTCTTTCTATCAAGAACAGAATAAATCAGGACATACATATATAAATATGTATATGCTTACATGTGTATAAATATGTATATATTTACATGTATGTAAGTGTGCGGTAGGTATCTTACATGTAAATATTTGCATACTTGCATGAGCACTGGAACAGGTTGCCCAGAAAAGCTATGGATGTCCCACCCCTGAAGTGTTTAAGGCCAGGTTGGATGGGGCTTTGAGCAAATTGGTCTAGTAAATTGCCCATAGCAGAGGGATTGAAACTAGATGATCTCTAAGGCTCCCTCCAACCCAAACTATTCTGTGATTCTATGAATGTAATATTTCATTAAAGAAGGCAAATAGCATCCTGCGTTGCATTAAGCAAAGTACTGCGAGCACCTGAAGGTGGTGATCCTTTCCCTCTGCTCAGCACTGGTGAGTCCCGCAGCTATAATACAGTGTCCAGTTCTGGGCTCCACAGTGTGGGGAGTGAAGGTAATAAGATTCGCATGAAAAACAGTTTGGGAATGAACTCTGAGGTCTTGGTGCTTGACAAGCCCTGGGGCAATGAGTTGGAGCTTCGAAGGACAGAAAAGGTGAACAAGCAAGCCTTGGGAGGATGGGCCAGGATGTAGTTGTGGCAGGAGTCTCAGCTGGAGGCCAGAGGATGTGGGGGTTGTGAGAGGGTCTGCAGTATTGTGATTGGACTATTTAGCTGGAGAATTTCAAAGTGGCCAATGAGATTGAATGTTGTATGTATGTGTAGGTTGGGAAAGTACCAAACAAAGCGATAAAAAAGGCTTGGTGATAATAAACGAGGATTTGAGTCTCCTCATCAACTTGAGCCCTTGACATGAAATGCCACACCATAGTACAAGAAGAGACATGGACATATTGGAGGGAGTCCAATGAAGGACCACAAAGATTTCATATCTTTATGAACTTCATTCTTTTCTCCCATTTACATTTTGGACTGGATAGTAGATTTCTAGGGGGATTATAATACAAAGCTAGTTGAGTTTATTTGTACTTTATATCCAGATACTTAAATATTCAGCAATTACATGTCATGTTCATATTTCCAGCAAGAATTCACATTTTAGCAAAATAAATTAATAAAGGAGTAAAATGGTACTGATATGACATAGATAGAAGCAGCATCTTGTATCTCTTCTCATTTCTAAGAAGTGATTGCCTGAGGGATACTACTCTGACAGCTTGAGCCCTTTCACATTTTCAGACAAGTATCTGCAAATCACCTCTCTTGAGTTGGTATTGTCCTTCTTTTTTCCATCCCTCCATATTGGTCTTGCACATGATGGTATAGGATTCTACTTAGTTGTGCAGGGTTTGATCTGCTTTCGTATAAACTAAGTAGTAAAAGTGCTTTCCCAGTTAATCATGTAGAACTTTGTTAAATTTATAATTAATTTATTTTTCCTCTATTGAAAAAGAATGCCTTACTGTGAACTTGAAAACTTTTTTCTTTATGGACATAAAATTAGCCACTAGTGAAAATATTAGCAAAATATGCTTTGTTTTTCTTTTCAAATTAACAGAACCATGGTCTTTAGTAGTTAGAAAATGTTTTACTGGACCTTCTGTCCTTCTCTAAAGAAAGGAAAATGAAGAAATATAAGTGGGAATTTTTGATGGACTCCATCTACATGCTGACCACACAACTTCAGTTAATTTTTTTGAAGTAAACATTTTACGTATTTCACTATTGTTGTGATGGACCTTTCAGCCATCGTTATGAGATATCTATTTTGCCATGTCTGTCATTTGGTTTCCTCATATCTTTCACCTATTCTTCATAACTGATCAGGAAAATGCTCCATAGAAAGGAAGAGTGCTTCAAACTTAATTAAAAACTTTGATCCATTTTCTAAGAGTAAGTGTGCATTTCTGTAGTGTATGGACTAGAAAAGACAGGCACCAATGGTAGTTCAATATACTCACTTATGTGAAAAAAACCATTCACTTGACATTATTAACTGTATCTTCATTAACTCAGTAGTTAAACTGAAGTTTTAACTGGTACCTGTTTTTCAGAGAAACTCACGCTTCTGCAAATATTAAGGATTGTTAATGAGTTTTATCTTTGGAAATCTTCCGGCCAATCTTTAGCCATAAAACATTTTCGTACTTTGATTAGCATGTTTATAGAGTTTCCTTTTATCATCTTCTTCTAGCCTAAAAAATTGAAATAACAAGGGAAATAAAACTAATGTAATGAAATTTTTATTGCAGTCAGAAGAGTCAAAAATGGCAAGCCTATGGATAGCCATTTCATTTTTCATGGAAGGAAAAAATTAGAAATATATTTGGTGTTCTGCATAGTTCTTAGCTTTCTTTCATTTGTAGTTTGAATGAAGATTAAAAAAAAACATTCAAGTTTATGTAATGTCTGATTCAGGATCACCACCATCATCCTCCCCCATCCTAAGACTATATGAGGTTTATGGTAAGAGATATTATTGCTTTTGTACTCGCGGTTATAGGTGATAATTATTAGCAATACTATTTAAAACAGACCTTCTCCTTACCAGAATCTGCAACATGAAGAACTACAAAATTCTGAACTTTCAGGTCTGTTTTAATAATCTGTTACCTGCTGACTAGTGCATTTTCTTGCATATCAGAATCTGAGAATCATAGAATGGTTTGGATTGGAATGGACCTTAAAGATCATATAGGACCTAGATAGGCAGGGACACCTTCCACTAGATCAGATTGCTCCAAGTGCTGTTCAACCTGGCCTTGAACATTGTAAGGTATGGGGCAACCACAACTTCCCTAGCCAACCTGTGCCAGTGCCTCATCACCCTCATAGTGAAGTATTACTTCCTAATATCTAATCTAAATTTATGGGTTTTTTTCAGCTTAATTTCCCCTTGTCCTGTCACTGCACACCCTTATGAAAAGCCACTCTTCAGATTTCTTGTTGGCCCCTTTAGTGTCTCCCCTGGCCCTTTCCTGTCCAGGCTGAACAACAGCAGCTCTTTCATTTCAGATATCTTCATTTCAGATTGTTTACAAAGGGAAAAGAAAAAGAAAAATGAAGTGTTTGGAAGCACTGATGACTTTAGCAGAGATGGTGTTCACCTGTTACTTGTATAATCTATTTGATGTTTTTAATTACATTTTTTTCAGGCTTCCTCTAGCTGTTACGATCATTTAATTCTAATAAAGGTCAGGCTTGCTAAATAGCTTGTCATATAGAGAAATTACACCTACTCATTTTGACTAGTGAGATTTTTTTGTGGCCTTTTGTACTGATATTCTGGGGTTTTATGAAAAACGTTATTATTTGATTCTTTGATTGATTGGTGTAAAGTAAATATATATGCAGAGAGAGAGATGAAGGACATGGTGTGCCCAAGGCTGGGGAACAGCATATGTAGGAGTGCAGGAAAGAACATCACCTCCTATGAAGGACTTAGATGAAAGAACTTGGGGAATATGAACAACATTTTGAAGAAAATAAGGCAGATAGATAACTTATTTGAAATTATTCTAGTTGCTTGGCTGCATAGTATGATGTAAGCTGCATGTATACATTCTGTTCAAACACTTTGATTTCCACATTTAGTCTTTCTCTCAAAACTTGGCAGTTGACTGTGTCTGTATGACTCAGGAGGAGCCAGACAAAAGCCCAAGCAACTCTCATGTTTGCTTCCTTCCAGTCATGGAAGTGTTTCAAAACCATGTAGATGAGGCCCTCAGTGGCATGGGTTACTGGTGGCCTTGCAGTGCTGGGGTAATGGTTGGACTTGATGATCTTAAAGGTCTTTTCCAACCTGGTTGATTCTATGATTCTATGATTCTGTAAGAACTATATGCCATTATTACTTTTAAGCTTTTGCAATTAAAAGACCAAATCTCTGAAATTCTGATATCTCCCCAGAGAATTTAAGTAAGGAACAAATCAGTTATTTGTGAGGAGTGAAGGTGATAAGATTTTAATGAAAAACAGTTTGGGAATGAGCTCTAAGGCCTTGGTGCTTGAGAAGCCATGGGGCAATGAGTTGGAACCTTGAAGGACAGGGAAGGTCAAAAAACAAGCCCTGGGGGGATGAACCAAGATGCAGTTGTGGAGGGAACCTCAGCTGACAATGTGGGGGTTATGAGACGGTCTGCTGCATTGTGATTGGACTATTTACCTGGGGAGTTTTACAGTGGCCAATGAGATTGAATATTGCATGTGTGTGCAGGTTGGGAAAGTACCAAACAGGGGAATAAAAAGCAGGCTTGGTGATAATAAATGAGGATTTGAGTCTCCTCATCAACTTGAGTCTGTGACATGAAACGCCACAAATGGCACCCACCACGTGGGGCATGAAAAGCTCTTAGTCGTCCATCCGGTAGTGTGGCTCAGCCAAACTACTTGCTGAAAGGAAGAAAGGGTATATGCTGAAAGGAAGCAAATTCAAACCGTGCAGATTGCCTCTGACAGGATGGGGGTAAGCGGCTGAAGATTATGGGGACTGCTTTAACAAAAGAACAAGGAAATGTTCTAGAAGTGTTTCCAACCTGCCTGGCCCTTTAACTGCGGGTAATGACACAGCAAACTCCTTGATTGTTAACACTTTGCAGTTTACTTCTGCAGCTGCTTCACATTCCTTTTCCATCAAAATGCTTCTGCTTTAAGGAATCACTTTAACCTGTCTGCTTCTCAAGAACTGATAACCCTGGGGAGAGGGTATATTGGTGTCCTACCTACAGGTCCATAGCAGCTGCTTGCAAAGTTTGTCAAGCCACACCACGAGCTAGACAAATGAGTGGAAAAACCCGATGCCTCGGCTACAGGAGCTGACCATGAATACCCCAAACAGAATCAGATAGAGGAAAATGAATGATTGCAAAACATCACTGAATAGTAACTGAACATCACTGAAAAGTAACAACTTGAATATGTGTGCTTGTAAATTAGCTATTATTAGAGGCTGTGATTTTGTGTATAAACCACCTGTATTTACTAGCCAGTTGCTAATATGTGATTTGAAGAAAACTCCAGGAACAAACTCACCAACAGAGTTTCAACAAGCAGGTATTCTTTATTGCGGCACTGGGAGACACGGGGGATAGCTCCTCCTAACGTGTGTATTGCTATACAGACTATCCTTGTATGGTCACTGGGCATATTACATCGTTTCCAGAAAGTTTCCCACATGCATACAAAAATGTGATGGTGGTCTTTAAGGGTCGTTTACTTTTCCCAGCTTAATCAACATTACAGACATGGCAATCATCCTGTCCTTCTACTTATCAGTTAAAATGCTCCCATCCTGGCCATCAGCTAGTCCAAGATACTCCCCATCCACAGGTCCTGTTTTTCCATTCTGCTTTTTTTGCACCTTTTGTGCTAACGTCCTGAGGACCTGAAATATGTCAGTTACCTTCAGGCACCACAGCTATTTTCCATTACAAAGCCATCAAACTTAACATTACTTAGAACTGATTACATTTTGTGCTTTTGTGTCTCCTTGTCTCAGAAGAAACTACACATTGTATTGTATGGATTTGTCACTTGTAAAAGAGATAGAATCATAGAATCATAAAATAGTTAGGGTTGGAAAGGACTTTAAGATCATCTAGTTCCAACCCCCCTGCCATGGGCAGGGACACCTCACACTAAACCATATCACCCAAGGCTTCATCCAACCTGACAGCATTCACTACCTCCCTGGCCAACCCATTCCAGTACCTCACCACCCTCACAGTAAAGAACTTCTTCCTTATATCCAGTGTAAACCTCTGCTGTTTAAGTTTCAACCCGTTACCCCTTGTCCTATCACTACAGTCCCTAATGAATAGTCCCTCCCGACCATCCTTACAGGCCCCCTTCAGATACTGGAAGGCTGCTATGAGGTCTCCACACAGCCTTCTCCAGGCTCAACAGCACCAACTTTCTCAGCCTGTCTTCATATGGGAGATGCTCCAGTCCCCTGATCATCCTCGTGGCCCTCCTCTGGACTTGTTCCAACAGTTCCATGTCCTTTTTAGTTGAGGACACCAGAACTGCACACAATACTCCAAGTGAGGTCTCACGAGAGCAGAGTAGAGGGGCAGGATCACCTCCTTCGACCTGCTAGTCACGCTAAATGTTAAAGCATGCAAATTTGCAGCAGCTGCTAGAAAATGCTAAGGCAAAAGCTAGAAAGATTCTAATACGATGGTAGTGTTATAAAGCAGCTATCGATAGTAGATATATAACACAAAAAAGGGGGAGTTCAGGGTTAACCCCTGTCGTGGTTTAAACCAAAATCCGCACAGTTTGCTCACTCACTCCCCCCCTTGCTCCCCCAACTCCCGGAGAAAGAATGTGGCCCCCACGGCTTGAGACAAGAACGGTTTAATTGCTAAGGCATAACACAAATCACTACTGCCATTACTACTACAAATAATAATGATAAAGCCAATAACAAATGAAGAGAATACAACACCCCACCAGCCACCGACCCATAACTCACTCCACCCTGCCCGGCTGAGCACCGCGTGCTCCCTCCCCCATTTCCCTCCAGAGCTCCACCCTTCCAGCTCTCTCTCCCAGTTGCATCCTGGGCATCACATGCTATGGTATGGAATACCTCATTGGCTAGCCTGGGTCAGGTGTTCTGTCTCTCCTTCCTCCCGGCCTTCCCTCCTCCCTGGCAGAGCACGTGCTCAGAAAAGGCCTTGAACAAAAACACCCTCAAAACATGCTCACTATCAAGCAACTGTTCCCAGCCCAGAAGTCAAAACACAGCACTGCACCAGCTACAAGAAGGAGAAAAAATGACTGCTACTGCTCAACCCATGACAACCCCACAAGAATGCATAGTGAAAGCTTGTTATGTTTTGATTTTTTAAATCACTGGACAGAGGTTGGACCTCCTATACAGTGCCATTTAAGGGATTCTAAGAATTTTGACCAGGAGAAAGCTCATATTAAAGTATGTAATCTTGAAACTCATGAATGGGAAGGCCCGTTCCCTTTAATAACTTGGGGACGAGGGTATGCTTGTATTTCCACAGATAAAGGACCTCGTTGGGTCCTTGCACGGTGCATTCATCCTGCCTTGTTTTCTGTCTCTTCGTCACAAGAAGACTGACCCTACCATGGTTACCCGCCCAGCCAAAAGAGAACACTAGCCAGTGCAACAAGACAAGACACCCTGTGCTTGTTGCTTGCTACATCTAGGAGTCCTTTCAGACTGCTGTTGGACAACTGGATGGTAGCTGTCATTTCCTCAGCAGCCCAAGCAATGGCAACCTCGAATCCTGTGGACATGTGGGATTCCTGGGTGGTATAACAACCAGCAGCTTTTTACAGCTACAAGAAATTGATTTGTTAAGATCTGTAAAAATGGATATGTGTCTCTATTTTCATTATATAGTTCGAAACCAATTGTTAGTGCAGAATGTTAACTGCTCTTTAACTGTTTATTTACTAGGCTAGGAGCAAGAGTGAAAAAATTGCATTTAGAATGTTTGTTTTGTTAGTTTTTATTAGCTTATGCAGTTTTTTATTAATCGAGCCCTTAAGCAGGTGTTGTGAATATACAAAGCAAAGAAGGGGGAGATGAAGGTGATAAGATCTGCATGAAAAAGAGTTTGGAAATGAGCTCTGAGACCTTGGTGCTTGACAAGCCCTGGGGCAATGAGTTGGAACCTCGAAGGATAGGAAAGGTAAACAAGCAAGCCTTGGGAGGATGGGCCAGGATGTAGCTGTGGCAGGAGTCTCAGTTGGAGGCCAGAGGATGTGGGGGTTGTGAGAGGGTCTGCAGTATTGTGATTGGACTATTTACCTGGAGAGGTTCACAGTGGCCAATGAGATTGAACGTTGTGTGTATGTGTAGGTTGGGAAAGTACTGAACAAGGTGATAAAAAGGGCTTGGTGGTAGTAAATGAGGATTTGAGTCTCCTCATCAACTTGAGTCCAGGTCATGAAACACCACCGTTATTTAGGCTTCTTATTTAACTAACCCCCAGATTTTGGCTCAAAATTTCAAATGTCACCAAGAAAGTTATCGAGTATGCCCAAATTAGTCATCTGATAAACCAGCTTTCTGTATACCCTTCCCTTTCTTGAGTCCCTCATCAGCAACAAGGGCAGAAAGTCATGGAAGCAGGAGGCAAGTACTGTGTATTCTCAAATGGACAAGCAACTTCCATCATCCATAAAGGAGGATGCTATTTTTCTTTTGTCTAGAGCGCACTGTGCTTCACCTTACTAGCTCAGTCAAGGTAAGAAGGTAGCAGGGCTAACATTTACAATTGGTTATATAATTTTTCAGATCACCAGTTTTCTATAACATCTGTATTTCCTGTTTGACTGCAGGTGAGACATGGAAAATTGCATTGTTTTTTTTTTTTTCAGGAAATGTATGAATTTCTAAGCTGCTAAACTGCAAAATTCATTTTAACACATCATCAGTCATCTGAAAATTCTAGTTGCCTTCCAGCTGAAGCACTGACAGCTCTATCAAAAATTACACATGGTCCAGATGCACAAAACCATTTTGATGCTGAAATCTATCCAGAATGTGCGTGTCTAAGACAAACTTAGGAGGCCATGAGATTCTCTTCCAGACTTTATGTACACTTTTGTGAGTCAGATGTAAAGCCAACTGAGATACATTTGCTCTTGAATGGTAATTCTCTGGAGACTGGAGAGGGCATGAGGAAAGAAATAGGGAGGTGGAAATTCACTGCATCAGTCCTCAATATATATCAATTTCATCTTCAAAAAGGTGAATGTTGAGGAGTATAAAGCTCGTTTACATAGAATATTTCCCCCCATCTTGACAGCAGAAGCTCAGGCAAATATACTGAATTTCATTAAAGCACAGTAAAAGATATATTTAATGGCTCAGTTTGCTCTTGTTTATGACCCTTTTGAACTTAGCTCTCTGCAAATATGTCTGTGAAAGTGACAGGGAAGAAATGTAATATTTTAAAGAACATATGTAGCTCCAGAGGTCTTTATGTGTAATGAATGGACTCAACCTGGTGATCTCAGCCTGGTGGGATAGAAATGAAATCTAGAGACTATATGGCAGAAGGAGTGCTTAAACCACTGGCCCATACTAGGTGAAGGCAGATGGACAGAATTCTCTTAATAAGCCAGTCTTACATCTCTAGTCAGTGTGATGCATGCACAGGTTTACTTTCCATTGGAGGAAGGAGTTGGTGGGATTCAATTCTTTTTATTCAGTTCATTTGGGCTCCAGTAATATGTGATGTGCTCTCTTGGAACATAATGTGTGACATAAGTTATGGCACTCTATGTGCTAGTTTTCTGAAGGTCTTTCTTGAATGAATTCCATTCAATTCATTCCTCATTCAAACATTAGATACTGCTTTGTTTTCATTTGGCTGTGCTTTCTTTTCAGTGACTCATCATCCCTGGGAAAATCACTTGTTCAAAAAGAAACATTAGAATAATTATAGGACCAATATATGTTGTGAAATAATGTGTTGTATGAAATTACTTCTGGTCAATTCTTTCATAAGTCATTAGAGTATCTTTCAATGGCTTGTTGGAAGATATAAAAAGAAAGCATGCAAAATAGTTTGAATTTAAAAAATTCTATTATTTTAATGTTTCTTTTTTTTGTTATCAGTAATTAGAACATTAATTCTTGAAGTCAGAATTTTCATTTTCTATTGTGGGTAGAAGATAAAT
Source organism: Melopsittacus undulatus (assembly GCF_012275295.1). Taxonomy (NCBI): domain Eukaryota; kingdom Metazoa; phylum Chordata; class Aves; order Psittaciformes; family Psittaculidae; genus Melopsittacus; species Melopsittacus undulatus. Next base: position 24,999,004 of record NC_047529.1, on the reverse strand, counting down.
GAAATCTTGATAAGGAAATTATCATTACTTATCAGGAGGTTAATTAAGGTACTCATGCAGTTCAAGTAAAAATGGCAGGAGAAAATCATGTTCTGCAACATAATAAGATGATTTCATGTTGTATCTCAGGAAGAAAGCTAAAAAAGATGTAACACAAAATTTAAAACTTAACAAGAGGAACTAATTCACAGTCCAGCCAACATGGCTTCATTAAGGGGAAATCCTGCCTGACCAATTTGGTGGCCTTCTATGATGAGGCTATGGAAATGATGGATGGGGCAGAGCAGTTGACGTCATCTACCTGGACTTGTGCAAAGTGTTTGACACTGTCCTGCATGACATCCCTGTCTTTAAATTGGAGAGACATCAATTTGATAGATGGATCACTCGGTGGATAAAGAACTGGCTGGATGGCTGCATGGAAAGAGTAGTGGTCAATGGCTCAATGTCCAGCTGGAGACCAGTAACACGGGGTGTCCCTCAGGGATGGGTGTTGGGACCAGTCATGTTCAACATCTTTGTCACTGACACGGGCAGGGGGATGGAGTGCACCTTAAGCAAGTTTGATGATGACATCAAGCTGTGTGGTTCAGTTGATACGCTGGAGGGAAGGAATGCCATCCAGAGGGACCTTGACACGCTTGTGAGGTGGGCTGATGCCAACCTCATGAAGTTTAACCATGACAAGTGCAAGGTCCAACACCTGGGTCAGAGCAATCCCAGGCATAGCTACAGGTTGGGCAGAGAAGAGATTCAGTGCAGCCCTGCTGAGAAGGACTTGGGGGTGTTGGTCGATGAGAAAGTGAACATGAGCTGGCTTCAGTGTGCAATCACAGCCCAGAAAGCCAACTATACTCTGGGCTGCATCAAAAGGAGCGTGACCAGGAGGTAAAAGGAGGTGATTCTGCCCCTTTACTCAGCTCTTGTGAGACCTCACTTGGAATATTGTGTGCAGTTCTGGTGTCCTTAACATAAAAAGGACATGGAACTGTTGGAACAAGTCCAGAGGAGAGCCACGAGGATGATCAGGGGACTGGAGCACCTCCCATATGAAGACAGGCTGAGAAAGTTGGGGCTGTTGAGCCTGGAGAAGAGAAGGCTGCGTGGAGACCTCATAGCAGCCTTCCAGTATCTGAAGGGGGCCTATAGGATGCTGGGGAGGGACTATTCAATAGGGACTGTAGTGATAGGACAAGGGGTAATGGGTTAAAACTTAAACAGGGGAAGTTTAGATTGGATATAAGGAAGAAGTTCTTTACTGTGAGGGTGGTGAGGCACTGGAATGGGTTGCCCAAGGAAGCTGTGAATGCTCCATCCCTGGCGGTGTTCAAGGCCAGGCTGGACAGACCCTTGGGTGACATGTTGTAGCGTGAGGTGTCCCTGCCCATGGCAGAGGGTTTGGAACTAGATGATCTTAAGGTCCTTTCCAGGCTTAACTATTCTATGATTCTATGGTTAACACAATGATGTCTTGTCCATTGTAGCATCCCTATAAAACAACAGAAATAGACAGAAGAACAGAGATATTAACCAGATATTCCTTTTGGACATCATTTATAAGAAATCACTCAAAACTCTTTGTCTGTTCCCTGGTCTGCAGTCTGCTAAACCCAGATACTTTTCCCCATATTCTTGTGTTCTTACTTCCTGCTTTTTTACAGTACCCAGAAATTAATGGTATGGAATACCTCTTTTGTCAGTTTGGGTCAGGTGTCCTGTCTCTGCTTCCTCCTGGCTTCCCCTTCTCCCTGGAAGAGCATGAGACTCAGAAAGTCCTTTGTCAGAGTAAACATTACTGAGCAGCAACTAAAAACATCGGTGTTACCAGCACTGTTCCCAGGCTGAAAGCCAAAAACACAGTGCTGCACCAGCTACTAAGAAGGAGAAAAATGACTGCTACTGTTGAACTCAGGACAATCATCATTAATTTCTTAGTGGCTTAAACAACGACAATGCTCAAGTTGCTTCCTCCATTTCCCGCTGCTGCAGGAACTCAGATTATATGGTTGCCCTCTAGTCCATAGTATTGCTGTAAATCTTCTAATCCTATTGTTTGCCACTTCTGCTATGATTGAGGCAGTGTTTTTTCCATATCTATGGTTAGATACCTTTCTTCCCCGTTCTCGTTCTCTCTGTCTTTTTCAGCTCTCCCTTGCACTATGCCAGCTGACGTCAATTTGCAGCTATCAGAAGATGCGTGTTTTTCTTTTTTAAATTTAGAACTACAGGAAGGAGATAAAATGAAGAAAAGTTTTGGATTTTTTTTCTATAATTTTAATTACAAAAACTAATAGAATTCTTGTAGCTAAGGCTGCCCCATCCAACATGGTTTGAACACAGACAAGGATGGGGCAGCCACAGCTTCTCTGGGTAACACGTTCTAGTTTCTCACTGCCATTTTTAAATATGGTGCTTTTTTTTTTTTTTATAAAAATAGTAAATATTTTCATGAAGCAGTCATTTATTCCAAGGAAGTCAACTGTGAACAGGAAAAGTTTTTATATGATAAGTAGCTCTTAGTCACTATCTGATGAGGATACTCAGTTGCACAACAAGCCATTCACACCTAACCTTTAATGAAGAGCTACTGAGAACCATTCTTAGGCAACCTCTATCCAAATATTGAGATTGTTCTGTGAAACACAGGAACAGCTTGACTCTAGAAAGAAATTAATTAATTAATAACTGTGTCTCCATCACTATAGTATTTTTTGGATATTTATGCAGAGATAGGATGCTGTTTCACTATTTCTGCCTGTAAAAAACAGTAAGAGCAGAAAAAACTCTTACCATAAAAACATTCTTGATATCTTATTTAAAATTTTATGGTTTTTAACTTCCTTTAGTGTAAGTCTAGTATTATATCCCATTTCTCTCAAGAATTTATATTTATGCTTGTACAAGCAAAGCCTGGGTAACAAGCAATAACAAAGTATGTGGAATTTTAATTTAAGACTCCTGTAATGCACACAAATACAGGTTTATGGTATATGAAATGCCAAAATACGGTTATGGATTATGTGTCTCATTGTTTTCTTTTGTCTTAAATTCCTGAATATTTCTCACAACTGAAGATGACAGGGTGTTTCTTTGGACATGTGGCATTACAAATATTCACAGATCTGCAGGTCTTCCTGAAGGTGGCTCCATTTAATAAAGGTTAAATTAGACAATCCAAGATCAGCTCAATTGCAAATTGTTATCAGAGTGGTTGGTTAGAAAAGTTAAAACCACCAGTTAACTACTCAGTTAACAGGTATGGATAATATCATAAAAGAATTTCTATTAAATAGTTCTGGGATTTAACCAATGTATTCTTGAAATTGATCAACAGAGCAAAGAAAAAATTATGGCAGAACAGTCTTTGCTTATTTATAGTGTATATCTCCATCTCAATCTGAACTAAAGACTGTCTTAACTGGTATTTTTCCTCTCTTTAAAATTCTGATTAGTAAAAAGTACAGGGTCATTAGACTGTGTCTCATTCACACGTGACTTTTTCCAGGTTCAGTGAAATGCAGACACAGAATAAAAGAGACCTGAAGAAGAGCACTTTTTTATGTTCGGATAGTGCTCAGATCTACTTCAGATTACTTCAGCTTACAATGTAGATGAAAAAATAAAACACACCAAGCTTCATTTCAAAAGAAATTCTAAAATAGGAAATGGAAGAGGAAATTAAAACTCAGTGTACTTCAGAAGAACTATAGATTCAAAAACTTTGAAAAAACTGGTAATATAATTATATGAGGTCTGATGATTAAAAAAAAATGCAGTTGTGAAATATTTTTAGTTAACTTAAATTCCATGTTATGAGCAGATAAAATCTTCCACCTTTATCAGCAAATACCTTTTGAAACTGATGGTTACCATGATGTTCTACTGACTTAGTGTCACTGAGTACATAATGGAAAGATGGTATTTTTCCACTGTAGATGAAAAACATTTTAAAACTTGCAGAACCCTAAGATATGTATCCAAAGTGTTCTGGAAGTCAATAGAGTTGCACCAGGTTACTTGAATCTAGACTAGCCTTTGTCTCCAAAATCAGGCACAGCATGAGTGAAACATAGAGCATCAATCAATCATTTTCTGTTTCATACATTTTTAGAAAAAAGGCTTTAGACATACACTAGGTATTTCAGTGTTCAAAGTGTCATATGCAATTTTTGTATGTACTTTAGCTTCCCATCAGTCAGTAATGCCTTGCATAACTTTTCCAAATCATATTTCTCATAGTTATATCACAATCCCTCATAAACTGCTGATGACAATAATCAGCCAGTTAAACTTGTATGTGCTTGTATATGTATACTTGCTTGTATGCATTGTGGATTTACAGTGTATTATTGTAAAAATACTAGTTGTTCTAGCTGTTGGCAAAGCAAGATAAGAAATCAGGAAAATTAAAAAAAGTAGTGGCTTTTCCATAGCACAAGGAGAGACCTTTATTTTGCAATTTTTACACCTTATTTTTAAAAACTCTTAGGAAATTCATATTCCATGACTCCCACCTCTGTAAGGATTTAAAAACACTTGAAAAAGGACACATGTTGATTCTGTGAAACAGCTTGAACCTAAACACAGTTTTTCTTTTCTGTTTGAAAGTTATAATATGAACCTTACAAATCATTGTGTCCTGGTGGAAGTTCAAGGCTGTGCTTCTTACTCTTCAGCCTGTAACGCACCAGATGTTTTTTATAGATGCATTGAAGCTACTTGCTATTTTAAGTTTTTGTATTTCTTTTTTAATGAAGTAGCAGTTAAATTTAAGTAGTTTAGTGTGTTTTGATGATCATCTATCTGTTTAGAAGAACAGCATCTCAAATCTCTGCTGTTGTCTAATGTCTGTGTGACTATCAGGCAAACTGCATACTTTTAAGTTTAAATAAATATCTTGGGTTTGGTTGGGATAGTGTTCTTTTTGTTTTGTTTTGTTTTCCCTAGTAGTGATGCAGTGCTGTGTTTTGTATTTAGTAAGAAAATAATGTTGATAACACACCAATGTTTTAGTTGTTGCTAAGTAGCACTTAGCCTGATCAAACACTTTTCAATCTCATGCTTTGCCAGTGAGGAGGGGAACAAGAAGCCGGGATGGAGCACAGACAGGAGACCTGACCCCAACTAGCCAAAGGGGTATTCCATAGCACAGTATGTCATGCCCAGTATATAAACTGGGGGTTACCCAGAAGGCCCAGATTGCTGCTGGGATTGGGCTATGTGTCAGTCAGCAGCTGGTGAGCAACTGTGCTGTGCATCACTGCTGTTTATTGGGTTTCCTTCTTCTCTCTCTTTTTCTAACATCATTTAAATGCTACTATTACAACAATTACTATTTCTATTGCTACTTTATAATTAGTATTATTAATAATAGCTATTTTTTTTTCATTTATTAAGCTGTATTTATATCAACCCACAGGTTTTAGTTTTTTGTGATTCTCCTCCCCATCTTCTTGGGTAGGAGGAGTGAATGAGTGGCTGCGTGGCATTTATTTGCTGGCTGGGGTTATACCACAACAATTTCTTAAACAGTATGGTCCGCAAAGAATAATGAGTTAACTAGCTTCATGTAAATTCTAACTAAGGAACAACTTCTGTGGTCTATCGAAAGGCCATTTCTACTTGAGGCATGAAATAACTGTTGAGTTTATGGTGAAAAATATTTGGAATGGATATTAATAAGCTTTTTATTAAAGAAAATCTGCTCAATGTTTTTTAATTCTACTTAATTATTTTTCTTATCAGAAAGGTGTAGTAAAGTAATTAAGTGTAGTAAACTTTAGAAGAATTAGAAATTGTCTAAGAACTTTAATTTTAAAAGATTCTTTATGAAATGGATCTATCAAAATCAATGTGTTTGGAAATAAAATATTAAACTTAATTTTGTCAAACTAATTTCTCTGGTAAAATAAAATCCAGTAACATAGAAATGTTTCAAACAAATTGTAATTTTGATAGAATTACATTTTGTTTTCAATTTTTTACTCTTCCCTCACTTTGGCTTGTTATTTTTTTCTTTTCTACTAAAAAAAGTAAAAAATTAAAATATCAAAACATAAGTGCAAAGGGACATTTTTTCTGTTATCATTTTTTCAAAACCAAAATAAAAATTATGTCTGGGATCTTGTTTTTTGGGTTCTTTTGTTTGTTCGGGCTTTTTAAATCTTCTTGTGTTTGTGGTCAACTATTTGGAGTATTAATAAAAAATTACTTTTTAATTTAAATGCTAGCCATAGAATACTAAATACTTTAAAAAGCTTTTTTTTTCCCTGTGGTTTTTTTTTTGGATATTTATTTTGCAAGTATATACATGTTGTGAAAGCATTTTAAAATGCCCTGAAGATAACTTTCCAGTTTAGAAATAAAGGCAAACATCCTGGTTATCTTTGAGAGTTCCAAAAGTCGGTTCAGGGAATATTCTTTTCCTCAATTTCTCTCCATTGGATTGCAGAAAAATTTAGGGATCTAAACTTATTCATATGGTGATAACAACAGGAATAGTATGTTCAAGAATTAAATTTTGAGGAAGATAGCAAAGGAACATATATTTGGTAACTGTTGTGTAGGCATAAAAAGGAAAAATCATGTAACATTAATGAAAATGGTTATTCTACTTTTTGAAATAAGTATTATATTCCACAGCCATTGTTTGCAAGATAGCTTTAAGCTATAGGTTTTCTTATTCATTTCTGCCTTTCATTGTCTATAGAAGGTAGAAACTAAGGACCACACTGTTTGGTCATGGATGTTAATGCAGTGTATTTTCCAGGTCATGAAGGCAACAGCAAATCTACTGTGAGGGAAAGAAGCACAATAAAGTCATTCTGGAAGGAAATGCCTCCCTAACAGAGATGCAGCTAAACACAGATGGAAGTCTTTTATGAAATGATTTCATCTATTTACATTAAAAAGCTGAACATTGTCACTAATTCTAGTTAAAAGCCAAGTGTAAGCATGCTTACTGAGTTCTGGACTTAGCCAAATCTCATTTGCATCAGGATCCCAGGTAAGGTGTGGCATATTAAGAAAATATACTTTGAATTTGAATTTTAAGGGGTTTACTTTTCCTGCTTAGATGTGTGTGGCATACAAGACTGCATTCTTGTTCCCAGCTTCATCAACGTTATTTTCTGCAAAGAGATGCTCACAAATCCGTGAGGTCTGAAATGACCAGACATAGAACACAGGTTTTGGTGCAGTTACAGCATCTGTGGCATAAGGTTACAGATAAGAATCTTTCAGCAGGACTTAGTAGTTCAAGCTGTACCACTACCATCAGCAGTGCAGCTCCGAGCTGACTCCTTTCTGTCCAGGAGGGAGCACAGTCACACCCAGCTTTTGCTATCACATATCTATTATAATAGTTTAGTTCTGGAAGTCTGAAATTGTTCTGGTCTCCTAAGAAAAGACACTAAAACATTGGTTCTTCAGAAAGAAAGTCAGTACTATAGTTTTAAGTCTGTGGATGAGAAAAATCTAATGTCAGCTGCAATCTTCATCAGCATTTGTTCTAAATCATTTGAGCAGAAAACTTTAAATAAAATCTCTATTATAATTAGAAGAGACTATAATCATCATAAATAGCTAAAATACCAATACTGTGGTAAACAAAGCTGACAATATCAGTGTGATAATTATAAAAAAATAAATAAAACATGTTCTGTCATGCTTGACAAATTTAATTGAGGGATGTTTTTTACATGCAGAGATAGCAGACTGTTAGACATAATCAAACTAATGATTTGTCCTTGCCACTTAACAAGGTTTATTTTGTGCCAGTGAAAACATAAAGGTAGCACAAAATGCATACTACAGGTAACTATATCAGAAAACAGATGAGAGCACTGTGAAAATTTCTATTTTGTCATCATCTCCATATTCAAATGGTACTCAGAAACTCAAAAGAAGGCAGATATATTTGCCCTTTCTTAGTTACCAGTGTAAATTTTGAATTCCTCTTGTGATTGCATATGCTTTTCATATGTGAGTAGAAGATGCAGGGATAAGGAGAATTAATGCTCCATCCTGTGTGACCAGCACATGAGAGGAGTGTGGAGAAAATCACAGTTATTAATTGGTTTCATCCCATTCAAACTTGCATGTCCCTATAGGAGTCATCCCAAAGGCTAAACTGAGTTTGCTTAAGCCCCACTTCTTTGTTTCGTAACTTGGAACAAAATCCAAGATTATTTTGGTAGGCCTCATTCTTCCTATATTTTTCTTGATCTGATAAATATTGGGTTTTTTTTGTTACTTCTCTAATGCAGCTCTATGCTACATTGAACTGAACATTGCTCAAATGGACTAACCATTTCTGTCATTTTAATGCTGGAAAAAGACTTTTCCTTGGCCTTTCAATTATGCAGCTCAAAGTAGTTGAAATGACAGTGGAGCTTATTGTTCTTTGATATAATGATATATGCAATATACTTACTTCATTCTCTTAGAATTTTAATTTCAGCAAGCACACTGTTGCTGTTTAACTCTTCCCTGAACTTGATGAGCATCTGATTTGAGCGCTTCCCTTTTTTTCCTTAAAAGAAGAGCTGTGAATTTGAATTTGACTTCAAGATTGTACATCCTGGTCTAAACACATATTTCTTGTTAGAAATATACCAGTCCCATTTCTCCTCCAGTTACTGCTAGTTTCTCAGGGAGGGAAAAAAGGAAAAAAAAAAAAGGAAGACATATCTTTGGCCTGTCAGTTCTTACAAATCCGGGTTCAAGGAAAGCTGCTGTATTCACTGCAGCTTACATTTTGCTTCTGCAGAGCAATAGGAAGATCTTTGTTCAGTTGCCAGTAGGTACCGCATCTGCTGAAATGTTTCCATGGAGACAGGGCATAGCTGAGCACAGCGGCAGCAGCCAAGATGCATGCCACAGTCCTTCCACCACTACTGTATGTACTTGTGCAGCTAATGAAGAGCACCTCACTTCTTTAGGAATCTCATTTTGTTAGAAATAAAATGTTGTTTTCTTAAAGGAAAAACTCTGTAACCTACAAAAGTGGAAAACAACAAACAAGTGTAAGAGAATTGTGCACAAATTTCACAGCATTTTGATAATGTTTCAGGAAACTCG